>NC_086451.1:473054988-473323442 GCF_028390025.1 Pseudophryne corroboree
CTCCCTATGACACAAGCAGCCTAGAACTACAACTCCCGCCATGCAGTGGGCGCCTGTGCGCAGGGACGCCCCCTGTGATTGGCCATGGAATGATCGGCCTCTGTGTTTGGCTGTGGTGCTTCGGGCGGCGGGTTTGGTTACAGTTGTAGCTGGGGAGCCTGAGAAGGCTGCAGACCCGCGGATACTGGCCCAGGTAATGGCGCCTGCAGGTCACACATATACTCGGGGTATACAGGCGCCCGCTGCTCCCCTGCAGCCCCTATACCCTGCCACATACATCATACTGTGTATATGTATCATAGCTGACAGTTGTCCCGGCGTTATAAAGTCCTGTCTCCACTTCTCACCATTGCAGCTAGACCCATAATATGCACTAAGGTCCTATATGCATTTTACTGTGCGTGTGTGTTTTTCCTATAAGCATTCAGATCTGTGACTCTATGCCTCGGTCCAGCGTTCAAAATGAGTCACAGAGTCACAGATCTGGGAAAATATATAGGAGACGTATGTATAAAATAATTTAATTAGGTCTGTCCCATCCGCAGCATGCATGTAAAGTGGGACCTCGGGCGCGACCCCGCCCAGCGGATACCACTAGGGAGATAGGGCAGACGAGGAGGTGCTGTTGTCAATGGGGTACATATGGTGGTGGGACAGAGCAGGGTCGATGCGTGGAACACATCTCCTGTATATTTGCCCACATTTGTGACTCATTTTCTAATGCTGGGTGGAGTCACAATGCTGGGCGGAGTCAGAGTAAATGAGTCAAAGATCTGGGAAAGTATATAGGAGATGGGTGGCTGGATGCAGGGCATGATCCCTTAACTTTCTGGTGAGCACTTTAAATATAGTTGATGAGAAGCACGCGCACCTAAGACGCAGAGGTCGTGCTCCCTGCCTGATCACCCGCTGCTGCGTCTATCTCCGTCATGCCCCCTCCCTTACCTGCGGCACCCCCGCACCTACCCCTCCCCCACCCGTGGCACCCACGCACCCGACCCTTACCCACCCGCAGCACCCCCGGATCCCCTCCCCCATCCGCGGCACCCCCGCACCTACCCCCGGCACCTCCAGACCCCCTACCCCACCCGCGGCACCCCCACACACACCTATCCACCACCCGAGCATCTCCAGACCCCATCCGCTGCACCCCTGCATGCAGAGCTGGCCCTAACCAATATGATGCCCTAGGCAAGATTTTGTCTGGTGCCCCCTAGCACCACCGCTGGTTCCACCTCTGACCTTGCACCTCTTTCCCAGCACCATCACCCCTCACACATAGCAGTCCTTATTTTGGTGTTTGTAGCCCCTATATTTTAAATAGAAACAGTTCGCACATTTGGCGCACAGCCCAAAAAGGGGTGTTTTTGCTGGGAAGGGGCATGGCCACACAATAGTACCCCCAATTCAAATTACGCCACACAGTACTGCAACTTTATTCACATTTGATCATGCGATAGTGTCCATAATTCACATTACATCCCACAGTATTATCACTTTACCTTATAAACGTTACTCCTCACAGTAGAGCTCCTTATTCACAATACATCACACTGAATTGCTCCTTATACACATTACACCACACCCTATTGCTCTTTATTCATAATAGACGACACAGTAATGATCTTTCTATATGCAACGCCACATAGTAGAGCACCTTATACACATAATGCCACATATTAGTAATGCATTTATACACATAATTCCACACAGTAATGCCCCTTACACATATAAGACACATCATTAATGTCCTTATAAACATAATGTGTCTTACACATTATGACAATCTTTATTAATGCCCTTTTACACATAATGTCCCTTACACATATGCTACACATTATTAATGCCCTTATACACATAATGACACAAATAGTGCCCCTACACATTTGTTGCACATTATTAGTGCCCCTATACACATAACAACACACATACAGTAGTACCCTGTTAAACATATGCTGCACATTATTAATGCCCTTATACACATAATGACACAGATAGTGCCCTTTACACATATGTTGCACATTATTAATGCATTTTTACATGACACACATAATTCTCCTTACACATATTCCAAACACTACTGCACAACCAACCCACTCACATGCACACAGCACTCACACTGCCACTAACACTGTGACCTCTGCCTCTGCTTGGATACAGATGTGTCCTCATAAATCTTGCCTCAATGCTAACGTCGGGCACCTTATTTTTTTTTATTAAAATGCATCTTATTTGCATTGCTATGTGGCTAGGATGCACAAGCAGCTTCTGCTGATTAAAATGATATGCAGCATGCCTATATACTGTGTGAGACTGTGGCTGTATCTGCATATGAAATGCTACATACAGAATATAGGCATGCTGCATATCATTTTAATCAGCAGAAGCTGCTAATGCCCCTAGGCATATCAAATGCCCTAGGCAATTGCCTAGTTTGCCTATGCCTATGGCCGGCTCTACCTGCATGTGCCCCTCCCCCACTTGCAAAACCTCCACCCCTCCCCCACCCACGATGCCTCCGGACCCCCTACACCACCCGCGGCACCCCCGCAACCGCCCCTTCCCCACCTGCAGTGCCTCCGCAACAACTCCCCCATCTGCGACAGCCCCACACATGCCCCTACCCCAGCAGCGGCACCCCCGCCCCTCACCCACCCGTAGTGCCTCCGGGTCCCCTCCCCTATCCGTGTCCCCCACTTCACCGCCCTCTTCCTGTCGCAAGGGGCTAAGCCCCCATCACCATCGGATGCTCTTTTATATATACATATATTTATAATGTTTTCACTTCATTGGATTTCAATAGAATAGAGCCTCTTGTGCATATGTTTCTGTTATCTGAGAACATGTTTTTGCAAAAACAAAGTTTCCTGCTGACTTTTGCAAGCTCTAATTACTGTGTCTCTCTCACATTGGCGCGGAGGGTTGGGGGGCACACGTAGCGAAACAGATATATGCTATGTCAGAGAAATAATGTTAACATTATCCTGATAATCAATGAAAGCCATCCTTCCTTGTTTTCCTGGCGATTTCCATTCAAAAACATGTTCTTCAGATGGTATAGATGTACTGTACCTTTGTGTATACATTGTCAAGTTGCTTTTAAGTTGGAGAAATAATTGCAGCATACGATGTCTTATGTGCCGGCTTTCATGCCTTTACAGCTGAGGCAGGGGAATATATATCAAAAAAGTGTTTGACGAAGATGCATTGAAAAAATGTACAGCAAGCGCCGTAAACTAGACAGCTGGCGCACAGGAGCTGCAATACTTTTTCTAAGGACGACATAAAACATGAGGAGAGGAAATTTCGGTGTCCTCAAAGATCCCTTTTGTCAGTTATCACCCTCTAGTATCTCAAAGGAGCTCCGGGGGTCTCCGAAGCCCCCCACATACCAACTGTATGTCTCTTACAGACCAATGAAAGGATAATTTCCGATGAGAAATGCGCCGTCTCAGTGGAGAAGGCTCAGCAAGGAGCCTCAGCTGTGTGGAGCAGCACTAAAGGAACTTACATGGAAAGCTGTTTGTTTGTTGGCCTTTCTGAATTCTTTCTTTATAAGCAGCGCCGACGGAAAGAATACTCGTTATATGAAAGGACCTGTCAAGGCACGAGCTAAAGTGATTGTATGATATGTTAAACAGGAAGCCAGGCTGACACAAATAGATATATTGTTTGATGCGCTCAAAGTTTACTTTTAAATCATGAAACCCATATAAATATCACGCCTAGTACTGGGCTTTGTGGCGTGAAGTGATCTGCGTAGCATCTCCTGCCTGCAAACTGTTAAAAACAATTCATTACTGGAAGTCGTAAATGGACGGCGCAGTTTTAGAATACTTCGAGAGCCATATGTTAGGATATTGCACCATGGGGAGCTTCTCAAAATAATTGGACTTCATCCCCATTATACTAAACAACATACAGTATATGAATGGCATACAGAGAATGAATTGAATGTGTGCAAATGAGTGACCCTAACAACTGATCATGATGGGTTTTGCATTTAAAGAGGGAGCGTGATCAGTTTTTGACAATAACATTATGGTAAAGGCTGCAGCAGAGCCGGCCTTAGGCATAGGCAAACGAGGCAAATGCCTAGGGCATTTGGTATGCCTAGGGGCACCAGCAGCTTATGCTGATTAAAATGATATGTAGCATGCCTCTATTCTGTGTGCGACTGCGGTTGTATCTGCATACAAAATGCTATGTTGCGTGTATTCCTGGAAATCACTGTAATGTAGCATTTCATATGCAGTCGCACACAGAATATAGGCATGCTGCATATCATTTTAATCAGCAGAAGCTGCTTGTGCATCCTAACCATATAGTAATGCAAATAATATGCATTTTCATAAACAAAAGGCGCCCGACGTTAGCAGAGCTGCCAGCTGACTCATGCCAGGTATCTCCTGCAGAACTAGCAGCGGTGCTAGGGGGCACCAGCTAAAATCTTGCCTAGGGCATCATATTGGTTAGGGCCGGCTCTGGGCTGCAGTACTGCGCTGAACGATACACCTAAGGTGACTGGATCAATTGGCTTCTCCAACTGAAAAAACAGAAAGTGACTGATACAGTAACATAGTAACATAGTATCTGAGGTTGAAAAAAGACAATTGTCCATCGAGTTCAACCTATTTGTGGTCTCCTATGCATGATGATTTGACTAAAATTTCTGACTGATGCTGCTGTCAGCCGTTGCATTTTATCCCTATTTATAGTAACTATAATGCATGACTGTGCACCATACCCCTGGATATCCTTATCCATTAGGAATTTATCTAACCCATTCCGCCATTACAACTCCCTCGGGCAGGGAATTCCAAACACGTATTGTCCTTACCGTGAAAAAGCCTTTACAACGTATTGTGCGGAATCTCCTCTCCTCTAACCTGAGCGAGTGTCCACGAGTCCTCTGTGTTGATCTAACCAAAAACAGGTCCCGCGCAAGCTCTGTGTATTGTCCCCTTATATATTTGTAGATGTTGATCATATCCCCTCTTAGTCTCCGCTTTTCCAATGTAAACATGCCTAGTCTTTCAAGCCTTTCCGTGTATTCCATCGTCTCCATGCCCTTAATTAATTTGGTCGCCCTCCTCTGTACCTTTTCAAGCTCCAGGATATCCTTTTTGTAGTACGGTGCCCAGAATTGCACACAGTATTCAAGGTGTGGCCTCACTAGTGATTTATATAACGGGAGTATAATACTCTTGTCCCTAGCATCAATACCCCGTTTTATGCATGCTAACATCTTATTAGCCTTCTTTGCTGCAGTCCTACTTTGGGTACTACTGCTTAGCTTGCTATCTATGAGGACACCTAAGTCCTTTTCCAGTACAGAAACCCCTAATTTTACCCCATTTAGTAGGTAGGTGTAATTTATGTTCTTGTTACCACGATGCATTACCTTACACTTGTCTGTGTTGAAGCACATTCTCCATTTGGCTGCCCATGCTTCTAATTTAACTAAGTCGTTCTGAAGAGACTCTGCATCCTCCTCTGTATTTATAGCCTTACACAATTTAGTATCATCTGCAAAAATTGACACCATGCTCTCTAGACCTTCTGTTAGGTCGTTAATGAAAATATTGAACAATAGCGGTCCTAATACTGAGCCTTGCGGCACACCACTTAGCACTTCAGTCCAAGTTGAAAAAGATCCATTAACCACAACGCGCTGCTTCCTATTATCTAACCAGTTTTTGACCCAAGTGCATATTGTGCTTCCTAGCCCTGATTCTTGTAGCTTGTAGATAAGTCTCATGTGTGGTACAGTATCGAACGCTTTGGCAAAGTCTAAAAAGATTACATCCACGTCTTTAACCTGATCTAGGTTTGCGCTTACTGTTTCATAAAAGCCAAGTAAGTTGGTTTGACAGGATCTGTCCTTCATAAACCCATGTTGATTCCTTTTAATGACCTTATTGGTTTCAAGGAACTTCTGAATACTATCTCTTAGAATACCTTCCAATACTTTCCCCACTATAGATGTAAGACTAACTGGTCTATAATTACCTGGTTCAGCTTTTCTTCCCTTTTTGAATATAGGCACTACTTCCGCTATACACCAGTCTTTGGGAACCATACCTGATATAACTGAATCCTTAAAGATCAAAGATAGCGGTTTTGCCAGTTCAGAGTGAAGCTCCATTAGAACCCTTGGATGAATACCATCGGGCCCTGGTGATTTATTAATCTTTAAATGTTTTAATCGGTCACAGACTACTTCCTCGCTTAAATAAGTACCTATCAGTGGGATATTCTCATTATTGAGATTGTGCGTTAGTCCCTGAATTGGGTCCTCACGAGTGAATACTGTTGAAAAAACTCATTTAGTGTGTCCACTATGTCATTATCATTTTTGCTTAAGACTCCCAACTTGTCTTTTAAGGGGCCTATACTCTCCTTCTTTAATCTCTTGCTATTAATGTATTTAAAGATTTTTTTGGGATTCGCTTTGCTTTCCTTTGCTACTAGTTTTTCAGTTTCTACTTTAGCCGCTCTTATTTCCTTTTTGCAAATTTTGTTACATTCCTTATAGTGCTGAAATGACTCTGCTTCCCCGTCAGATTTGTATTTTTTAAATGCTCGCCTTTTCTTGCCCATAAGTTTCTTAATCTTTTTGTTAAGCCACATCGGTTTATGATTTTTATTCCTTTTTTTGCTACTCATAGGAATACATTTGAGTGTATTTTTAGCTAGCAGGAATTTTAGTACCTCCCATTTCTACGTAGTATGTTTTCCTAAAAACAAACCTTCCCATTCAATATCCCTAAAAAATACCCTCATCTTTTCAAAATTTGCTTTGCTAAAGTTTAAAGTCCTAGTTGAGCCAGTATAGGGCTGTTTATAGAAACTGATATTGAATGTGACCATATTGTGGTCGCTATTTCCTATGGGTTCCCCTACTATAATACCTGATACCAAATACCCATTGTTTGTTAATACCAGGTCTAAGATTGCATTGTACCTAGTTGGTTCCTCAATTAGTTGGACTAAGTAGTTATCAGTTAGTGTGTTTAAAAACATACTGCCCCTAGCAGTATCACATGAATCGTTTTTCCAGTTTATCTCTGGATAGTTAAAATCTCCCATCACTACTATGTCTCCTACTCCTGCTGCTCTTTCAATTTGCTTTAGTAACAATTCATCATCAGATACGTTGATACCAGGCGGCCTATAGCATACACCCAATACTAACTTTTTTATTCCTTTTTTCCCGCATGCAATTTCTACCCATAATGTCTCGACAGTGTCTACAGTCCGCTCCTGAATATCTTCCCATATATTAGGTTTTAAAAACGGCTTTGCGTAAAGACACACCCCTCCACCCTTTTTATTTAGTCTGTCTCTCCTAAACAGTGTATAGCCCTCTAGATTGACTGTCCAATCATGAGATTCGTCCCACCAAGTTTCAGTAATGCCTATAATATCATACTGTTTGCTTGCTGCAAGTATTTCTAGTTCACCCTTTTTACCAGTAAATGCTTCTGGCGTTTACATACATACAACTAAGATACAGTGTCGGACTGGGGTGTGAAGAACCCACCGGGGGAATGCTATGATAGGGGCCCATGGTTAAGGGGTGTGGTCATCCACTAGAGGGGGCGTGGCCAGCCTCCACAGACTCTTTGCTAACCATTAGTCAATTCTTTGTGTAGTTTCTATTGAAACAAACCAAGAGGCCCTGCTCCATAGGGTTATAGGGTAACAATGCACAATCTGACCGCACTGTTTGGAACATGTAATTTAGAGGAAGCAAGGTGGCCCACCGGGTTGGGCCAGTCCAACCCTAAACTAATATCCTGGAAAACTTGCATTGCAGGCATGCAAGGGCCTCTTATGTAGTCTCCAAGCTGGTTCCCCCCTCCTCGCACAAGTACCTGCGCAGTGTAGACTATGCAGGGGCAGTTTAAGAGAGAAGAGGGCCCGTGTGCAGGATCTTTGTGGACCCTCTCCTCTCTTGCAGTACAGGAGACTTTGGCTTTGTGCAAGAGTCTACTGGGCATGCACGGGTCTCCGGGAACATGGTGCCCACGCAAAACCAGAACAAACATCACAATAGCAATGGCGTCAACCCTGTCTATTTTCATTAAAGATACATGATAAAGGTCATACAAATCACTGCAATACTCCACATATACACAGGCATAGTAGCAGTTAAAGTACACATACCAGTGGTGGAAATTCTGGAGACAATGGAGGAGCCCACCACCGGACACCATCCCTTCGAGGGGCACCTCCTCCACTGTTCCTGTGTTCCTGGGGGAAGAACGGGCACTGCCTCCCCAGCCAATCTCCAGATGGAGCCATCTTGGCTTCTCTGCTGCACCTAGGTGCACCAAGGTTTATTAGCATAAGCCTTTCATCTATTGTTCTCAGCTGCAATACAATACAGAGAGAACAATACATCAGGGGATTAAGGGGATCATTCCGAGTTGATTGCACGCTGCAATTTTTTGCAGCCCGTGCGATCAGATAGGGTCCGCCTATAGGGGAGTGTATTTTAGCTTAGCAAGTGTGTGATCGCATGTGCAGGGAAGCTGTGCCAAAAAGTTTTGTGCAGTTTCTGAGTAGCTCTGGACTTACTCAGCCGCTGCAATTACTGCAGCCTGTCAGGTCCCGAAATTGACGTCAGACACCCGCCCTGCAAACGCCTGGACACGCCTACGTTTTTGGTCGACACTCCCAGAAAATGGTCAGTTACCACCCAGGAATGCTTTCCTGCTGTCAGTCACCTTGCGTTTGGCGCTGCGCTCCCGATTTTCGTTAGTTTCATCGCAGCCCGGCGTCCCCTGTCACCAGGCAGCGACGCGCCTGTGCGTTGCAGCCGCAGCGCAGGCGCAGTTTGGACCCGATCGCACGGCTCTGAAGAACTGCGGAGTGTGATCAGGTCGGAATGACCCCCTAAGCCGTTACAGCAGGGGTTTAAGTCTCACTACCCTAGCTCAAGTAATCCTATTAAAAGCAAAGATGAAGATAGCTCCATCTGTATCTTCTCTATCATTCTGGACCCAGGTCGCAGCACACCGCAATAAAGTGTCGGGCGCCCACTGCTATGAATAATACAGGAGAAGACAGAGAGAAGCGGTAGAGAGCAGGTAAGTAAAAGAGAAAATGAGGGGGCAGTGGGCACTAAGCCATCAAATACTTTACTGTGTATGGGATTGTTATTCTTCATTGAGGTAATGTGGCAACTTGCTTGGCTCTGTACCATATCTGTGGCCGTATAGCTTTGGCGTTTCATTTTCCATATCATTTTATTTTATTTTACATTTGATTGTATTTTTAATCAGTGCCCAGTTTACATGTTCTTATTGGTATTGTCAGCTTTATTGAGCTGCTTTGCGGGTCTTTGCACAATATGTGGCTGATTGTGGTGTTAACATGTGTCTCTGCAGGTTACAACATCCGCGGGCTTTAGCACTTAGGCAGTTCCATGTGCTGGGTTCCATAGGGTTTGGATCATCACATGTGCATAATTTATAATAAGTGTAGAGTTTATATGTGCAATTTAAATGTATGAATGTGCTACTTATAGTTTGCTCTATATTAGTGTCTAATACCGTTGGTGATAAAAATTTTCTTTGCAGGTGCATTTACTCTTGGATTTTTATATACGCGGACAATGGTGGTCATTCCGAGTTGATCGCTCGTTATTTTTTTTTCGCAACGGAGCGATTAGTCGCTAATGCGCATGCGCAATGTCCGCAGTGCGACTGCGCCAAGTAAATTTGCTAAGAAGTTAGGTATTTTACTCACGGCATTACAAGGTTTTTTCTTCGTTCTGGTTATCGTAGTGTGATTGACAGGAAGTGGGTGTTTCTGGGCGGAAACTGGCCGTTTTATGGGTGTGTGCGAAAAAACGTTGCCGTTTCTGGGAAAAACGCGGGAGTGGCAGGAGAAATGGGGGAGTGTCTGGGTGAACGCTGGGTGTGTTTGTGACGTCAAACCAGGAACGAAACTGACTGAACTGATCGCAGTGGCAGAGTAAGTCTCGAGCTACTCAGAAACTGCTAAGAACTGTCTATTCGCAAATCTGGTAATCTTTCGTTCGCAAATCTACTATGCTAAGATTCACTCCCAGTAGGCGGCGGCTTAGCGTGTGCAAACCTGTTAAAAACAGCTTGCGAGTGAACAACTCGGAATGAGGGCCATGTTACCTGTAATTTTTTGATTCTATGGCCTCTCCACCACCCACAGGCAATTCCATGTGGCTGATATCATGCGGTATTTGTTCAGTGTGTGTACGTAGATGTGTAATTTATATGTGTACTAGACATCCTTACTGAGAAGGAAACATGCAAGTATAGTAACTGCTGTGTATATATATACTGTATGTCTTATATAATGAAACAAAAGAGCAGTAGTTGTTTTAAGGTGGAGCAACAATCATTAAAATAAAACTTTTAGGGCTCTATTCATTATCATTTGCAGCCAGCCCCTAAAAATAAAGGGGGTAATTCAGAGTTGATCGAAGCAGGAGATTTTTTAGCGGTTGGGCAAAACCATGTGCACTGCAGGGGGGGGGGGGGGGGGGGCGGCAGATATAACATTTGCAGAGAAAGTTAGATTTGGGTGGGTTATTTTGTTTCAGTGCAGGGTAAGTACTGGCTGCTTTATATTTACACTGCAATTTAGATTGCAGATTGAACTCACCCGAAATTGACGTCAGACACCCGCCCTGCAAACGCCTGGACACGCCTACGTTTTTGGTCGACACTCCCAGAAAATGGTCAGTTACCACCCAGGAATGCTTTCCTGCTGTCAGTCACCTTGCGTTTGGCGCTGCGCTCCCGATTTTCGTTAGTTTCATCGCAGCCCGGCGTCCCCTGTCACCAGGCAGCGACGCGCCTGTGCGTTGCAGCCGCAGCGCAGGCGCAGTTTGGACCCGATCGCACGGCTCTGAAGAACTGCGGAGTGTGATCAGGTCGGAATGACCCCCTAAGCCGTTACAGCAGGGGTTTAAGTCTCACTACCCTAGCTCAAGTAATCCTATTAAAAGCAAAGATGAAGATAGCTCCATCTGTATCTTCTCTATCATTCTGGACCCAGGTCGCAGCACACCGCAATAAAGTGTCGGGCGCCCACTGCTATGAATAATACAGGAGAAGACAGAGAGAAGCGGTAGAGAGCAGGTAAGTAAAAGAGAAAATGAGGGGGCAGTGGGCACTAAGCCATCAAATACTTTACTGTGTATGGGATTGTTATTCTTCATTGAGGTAATGTGGCAACTTGCTTGGCTCTGTACCATATCTGTGGCCGTATAGCTTTGGCGTTTCATTTTCCATATCATTTTATTTTATTTTACATTTGATTGTATTTTTAATCAGTGCCCAGTTTACATGTTCTTATTGGTATTGTCAGCTTTATTGAGCTGCTTTGCGGGTCTTTGCACAATATGTGGCTGATTGTGGTGTTAACATGTGTCTCTGCAGGTTACAACATCCGCGGGCTTTAGCACTTAGGCAGTTCCATGTGCTGGGTTCCATAGGGTTTGGATCATCACATGTGCATAATTTATAATAAGTGTAGAGTTTATATGTGCAATTTAAATGTATGAATGTGCTACTTATAGTTTGCTCTATATTAGTGTCTAATACCGTTGGTGATAAAAATTTTCTTTGCAGGTGCATTTACTCTTGGATTTTTATATACGCGGACAATGGTGGTCATTCCGAGTTGATCGCTCGTTATTTTTTTTTCGCAACGGAGCGATTAGTCGCTAATGCGCATGCGCAATGTCCGCAGTGCGACTGCGCCAAGTAAATTTGCTAAGAAGTTAGGTATTTTACTCACGGCATTACAAGGTTTTTTCTTCGTTCTGGTTATCGTAGTGTGATTGACAGGAAGTGGGTGTTTCTGGGCGGAAACTGGCCGTTTTATGGGTGTGTGCGAAAAAACGTTGCCGTTTCTGGGAAAAACGCGGGAGTGGCAGGAGAAATGGGGGAGTGTCTGGGTGAACGCTGGGTGTGTTTGTGACGTCAAACCAGGAACGAAACTGACTGAACTGATCGCAGTGGCAGAGTAAGTCTCGAGCTACTCAGAAACTGCTAAGAACTGTCTATTCGCAAATCTGGTAATCTTTCGTTCGCAAATCTACTATGCTAAGATTCACTCCCAGTAGGCGGCGGCTTAGCGTGTGCAAACCTGTTAAAAACAGCTTGCGAGTGAACAACTCGGAATGAGGGCCATGTTACCTGTAATTTTTTGATTCTATGGCCTCTCCACCACCCACAGGCAATTCCATGTGGCTGATATCATGCGGTATTTGTTCAGTGTGTGTACGTAGATGTGTAATTTATATGTGTACTAGACATCCTTACTGAGAAGGAAACATGCAAGTATAGTAACTGCTGTGTATATATATACTGTATGTCTTATATAATGAAACAAAAGAGCAGTAGTTGTTTTAAGGTGGAGCAACAATCATTAAAATAAAACTTTTAGGGCTCTATTCATTATCATTTGCAGCCAGCCCCTAAAAATAAAGGGGGTAATTCAGAGTTGATCGAAGCAGGAGATTTTTTAGCGGTTGGGCAAAACCATGTGCACTGCAGGGGGGGGGGGGGGGGGGGCAGATATAACATTTGCAGAGAAAGTTAGATTTGGGTGGGTTATTTTGTTTCAGTGCAGGGTAAATACTGGCTGCTTTATATTTACACTGCAATTTAGATTGCAGATTGAACTCACCCCACCCAAATCTAACTCTCTCTGCACATGTTATATCTGCCTCCCCTGCAGTGCACATGGTTTTGTCCAACTGCTAAAAAATGTCCTGCTGCGATCAACTCAGAATTACCCCCAAAGATTCCTTATTGCCACAATTTGCACCACTGTATTATTATTATTATGATAATGAGGGAAATAATGATGATGATGGTGAAGAAGGAGAAGAGGCTACAATGAGCTGTAGCCCGTTAATAAAACGGGATCCGGTCTGAAGATCGACAGTGTCTAGGTCGACAATGTTTAGGTCGACCAATATAGGTCGACAGTCACTAGGTTAACATGTTTTCAAGGTCGACAGGGCTACTAGGTCGACATGTTCTAGGTCGACAGGTCAAAATGTCGACATGAGTTTTTCACATTTCTTTTTTTTAACTTTTTCATACGTAACGATCCATGCGGACTACAATTGGGAATAGTAACCTGTGCGGAGCGCAGCGGGAGCGGAGCGAGGCACCTTGCCCGAAGCATGGCGAGCGAAGCGAGCCATACGAGGGGACACGGTGCACTAATTGGGGTTCCCGGTCACTGTACGGGAAAAATGACACATGAAAAACTCATGTTGACCTTTTGACCCGTCGACCTATAACATGTCGACCTAGAAACCCTGTCGACCTTCAAACCCTGTTGACCTAGTGACCCTGTCGACCTATAGTGGTCAACCTAGACACTGTCGATCTAATGAAACACTGCTACACTGTATCCAGCTGTAACAAAAGTGTCAATAAAAAGCAATATAATATCCAATGAATCACTCGTACAAAGAGCATCTTGTGTCCGCTGCTGGACGAGATATGACGGCAGTTACATTATATTTGGTCAGAATGCAGCTGGATGCACGTGGGTACAATTTATTGTTTGGTACATCAGGAAGACGTTATTAGGGATCATTGCCCCTTATATCATCATGGATTTATTCTGTGTAAAATGAAAGCTCACTCAGTGCTGCAACTACTGCACGTTGTCAATATCACAATGCTCTCCGGGGTCTCAGCTATCACCGACAATATCCCTCTGCCTGATTTACAGCGTGTTGCCGTGGCTGGCACTAGGACCCTGGGAGATTCCTGGATTTGCAGTGCATATATCATAATAATAATAATAATAATAATAATAATAACTTGTATTTATTCCACAGTTGCTTTAAAATGGGATGAAACAGGGTCATAAAACAAGACCATATTACCAGTGAAAGCGGTAAGAGGGTTCCGCTCGCCAGCGTATAATGTACAGTACAGTATAGGAGCGCAGTAACTGCTAGGATTGTAAACATGATAAAGGGAAAAATATACTGTACACCTTCATCCATCTGTTTACTGTGGAGCATCGCCAGGATTACGCTGCAAATACCTAATGCAGCCGCAATTGCTGAGGGTTATTTAGATCTAGTATTTTATCTGTTTTATTTTTTTTCTTCTTAGTTATTTTTACCACTCTACAGCTTTTATACATTGCAGAGTCCTCGGTGACTTTACTTTACACCACACTTATTATCCAGCACATTAGAGGCTGTACAAGATGAGCAGTGCTGCTCTCTGGTTACTGATATGTTCTTCCTGCATATAAGAGACCAAACTGTGCGCAAGCGTAAAAATGTGAATTTATTTGATTTATTCCTTTATAAAATGAACTGAGATAACAGCTGTGCGGCTACTGAGATTCACAAGCAGCTATTGTTGGGCCATGTACAGTAAGTGTTAGTAGGTGTCACCAAATGATGTGCGTGCTGCTGTCTACTCATTATAATTACACCTGGAACTAAAGCTTCAGTATCCTCATGGCTATCATTCAGCGGTCGCTGGGTTGCAGGGGCTGGCTGGCAACTTCTGACCTGTGGGAAAATGTAATCAAGTGGCCCCAGCTTTTCTACCAGCCTTCCTTGTATACCTCCCAGCTGTGTCCTCCCTGCATATATCATTGATTGCCCCCCCCATAGCTGTCTTTCATTACCCCCTCCATAGCTCTAACTGCCAGTTCCTTCCATATAACACTGAGCCCCTCCGCACACACTGACCTTACAGCTAACTCACTGCCCCCCAAAGCACACACTGACCTCACAGACAACTCACTGCCCCCCACAGCACACACTGACCTTACAGCTAACTCACTGCCCCCCACAGCACACACTGACCTTACAGCTAACTCACTGCCCCCCACAGCACACACTGACCTTACAGCTAACTCACTGCCCCCCCCCCACAGCACACACTAACCTCACAGACAACTCACTGCCCCCCAAAGCACACACTGACCCCCTCACCCCCCACTCACTGCTCCCACAGCACTCACTGACTCCCTCATCCCTCACTCACTGCCCCCCACAGCACACACTGACCCCCTAATCCCCCACTCACTGCACCCCACAGTACACACTGACCCCCTCACCCCCCACTCACTGCTCCCACAGCACTCACTGACCCCCTCATCCCTCACTCACTGCCCCCCACAGCACAAGCTGACCCCCTCACCCCTTACTCACTGACCCACACAGCACACACTGACCCTCTCATCCCCCTCGTGCTGCCCCCTGCAGCACACACTGACCTCACCCTTCACTCACTGCCCCCCACAGCACACACTGACCCCCTAATCCCCCACTCACTGCACCCCACAGTACACACTGACCCCCTCACCCCCCACTCACTGCTCCCAGAGCACTCACTGACCCCCTCATCCCTCACTGCCCCCCACAGCACAAGCTGACCCCCTCACCCCTTACTCACTGACCCACACAGCACACACTGACCCTCTCATCCCCCTCGTGCTGCCCCCTGCAGCACACACTGACCTCACCCTTCACTCACTGTCCCCCACAGCACACACTGACCCCCTAATCCCCCACTCACTGCACCCCACAGTACACACTGACCCCCTCACCCCCCACTCACTGCTCCCAGAGCACTCACTGACCCCCTCATCCCTCACTGCCCCCCACAGCACAAGCTGATCCCCTCACCCCTTACTCACTGACCCACACAGCACACACTGACCCTCTCATCCCCCTCGTGCTGCCCCCTGCAGCACACACTAACCTCACCCTTCACTCACTGCCCCCCACAGTACACACTGACCCCCTCACCTCTCACTCACTGACCTCACCCCTCACTCTCTGCCACCCATAGTACACACTGACCCCCTCACCCCCCACTCACTGAACCCCCACAGTACACACTGACCCCCTCACCCAACGCTCATTGCTCCCACAGCACTCACTGAACTCCTCATTCCTTACTCACTGCCCCCACAGCACAAGCTGACCCCCTCACCCCTTACTCACTGACCCCCACAGCACACACTGACACCCTCATCCCCCTCTCACTGCCCCCTGCAGCACACACTGACCTCACCCTTCACTCACTGCCCCCCACAGTGCACACTGACCCCCTCACCCCTCACTCACTGACCTCATCCCTCACTCTCTGCCCCCCACAGTATACACTGACCCCCTCACCCCCCACTCACTGCACCCACAGCACTCACTGACCCCGTCATCCCCCACTCACTGCCCACTGCAGCACACACTGACCTCACCCCTCACTCACTGCCCCCCAAAGTACACACTGACCCCCTTACCCCTCACTCACTGACTTCACCCCTCACTCTCCTCCATCCACAGTACACACTGACCCCCTCACCCTGCACTCATTGACCCCCTCATCCCTCACTCACTGCCCCCACAGCACAAGCTGAACCCCTCATCCCTCTCACTGCCCCCCACAGCACACACTGACCCCCTCACTCACTGCCCCCTGCAGCACACACTAACCTCACCCCTCACTCACTGCCCCCCACAGTACACACTGACACCCTCACCCCTCACTCGCTGACCTCACCCCTCACTCTCTGCCCCCCACAGTACACACTGACCCTCTCACCCCTCACTCACTGCCCCCCACAGTACACACTGACCCCCTCACTAACTGACCTCACCCCTGACTCACTGCCCCCCACAGAACACATTGAACCCCTCACCCCCACTCACTGCCCCCCACAGCAGAAACTTACCCCCTCACCCTTCACTCACTGCTCCCCACAGCACACACCGACACCCTCACCCCTCACTCACTGACCTCACCCCTCACTCTCTGCCCCCCACAGTACACACTGACCCCCTCACTAACTGACCTCACCCCTGACTCACTACCCCCCACAGTAAACATTGACCCCTTCAACCCTGACTCACGGCCCCCCACAGCAAACACTGACCCCCTCACCCCCACTCACTGCCCCCCACAGCACACACCGACACCCTCACCCCTTATTCTCTGCCCCCCACAGTACACACTGACCCTCTCACCCCTCACTCACTGCCCCCCACAGTACACACTGACCCCCTCACTAACTGACCTCACCCCTGACTCACTGCCCCCCACAGTAAACAGTGACACCTTCAACCCTGACTCACTTCCCCTCACAGAACACACTGACCCCGTCACCCCCACTCACTGCCCCCTTCACTCACTGCTCCCCACAGCACACACCGACACTCTCACCCCTCACTCACTGACCTCACCCCTCACTCTCTGCCCCCCACAGTACACACTGACCCCCTCACCCCTAACTCACTGCCCCCACAGTACACACTGACCCCCTCACTAACTGACCTTACCCCTGACTCACTGCCCCCCACAGTAAACATTAACACCTTCAACCCTGACTCACTGCCCCCCCCACAGCACACACTGACCCCCTCACCTCCACTCACTGCCCCCCACAGCACAAGCTGATCCCCTCACCCCACTCTCACTGCCCCCACAGCACACACTGACCCCCTCACCCTTCACTCACTGCTCCCCACAGGAGACACCGACACCCTCACCCCTCACTGACTGACCTCACTCCTTACTCTCTGCCCCCCACAGTACACACTGACCCCTTCACCCCTCACTCACTGCCCCCCACAGAACACACTGACCCCCTCACTAACTGACCTTACCCCTGACTCACTGCCCCCCACAGTAAACATTGACACCTTCAACCCTGACTCACTGCCCCCCGCACAGCACACACTGACCCCCTCACCCCTCACTCACTGCCCCCCACAGCACACACTGACCTCACCCTTCATTCACTGCCCCCCACAGCACAGTGACCCCCTCACCCACCCACTCACTACCCCCACAGCACACTCTGACCCCCTCACCTCTCACTCACTGTCCCCTTACAGCACAGTGACCCCCTTACTCACTGCCCCCCACAGCAAACACTAAACTCACAGCCAACTCACTGCGCCCCAAAGCACACACTGACCCCCTCATCCACTGCCCCCCCACAGAACTCACTGACCCCCTCACCCCTCACTCACTGCCTCTACAGCATTCACTGACCCCATCACCCTTCACTCACTGCCCCCACAGCACACACTGACCCCCTCACCCCTCTGTCATTGCCCCCCAGAGTACACACTGACCTCCTCACTGCCACTCTAACAGCACTCACTCACTATACATATCAAAGCACACACTGACCCCCTCACAGTACTCATTGCCCCTTTTACTGACCCCTCATAACTCACTCACTACTCCCGACAGAACACACTGACCCCCTAACTACCACCTAACAACACTAACTGTCCACGTCACATCACCCCCATGGCCAGTTTAATTCAATGCCCACCTCACAGCTCCTCCCCCTGCCAAATTCAATGCCCACCTCACAGCTCCTCCACCTGCCCCATTCAATGCCCACTTCACTGCTCCTCCGCCTGCCCCTTCAATGCCCACCTCACAGCTCCTTGTCCCGCCCCTTCAATGCCCACCTCACAGCACTTCCTCCTTCATTGTCCACCTCACAGTCCCCCACTTCACTGTCTACCACACAGCACCCTCTTTTCACTGTCCATCTCACTGCACCTCACAGCAGACCTCCTCCCTTTCACTGTCCACCTCGCAGCACTCCCCTCCTTCTAAAACCACCTCACAGCACTCCCCTCCTTCAATACCCATCTCACACCACTCCCCTCCTTCAATACCCATCTCACAGCACTCCCCTCCTTCAATACCTACCTCACAGCACTCCCTTCCTTCAATAACCACCTCACAGCACTCCCCTCCTTCAATACCCATCTCACAGCACTCCCCTCCTTCAATACCCACCTCACAGAACTCCCTTCCTTCAATAACCACCTCACAGCACTCCCTTCCTTCACTCATTGACCCCCTCATCCCTCACTCACTGCCCCCACAGCACAAACTGAACCCCTCATCCCTCTCACTGCCACCCACAGCACACACTGACCCCCTCACTCACTGCCCCCTGCAGCACACACTAACCTCATCCCTCACTCACTGCCCCCCACAGTACACACTGACACCCTCACCCCTCACTCACTGACCTCACCCCTCACTCTCTGCCCCCCACAGTACACACTGACCCTCTTACTCCTCACTCACTGCCCCCCACAGTACACACTGACCCCCTCACTAACTGACCTCACCCCTGACTCACTGCCCCCCACAGTAAACATTGACCCCTTCAACCCTGACTCACTGCCCCCCACAGAACACACTGACCCCCTCACCCCCACTCACTGCCCCCCACAGCAGACACTTACCCCTTACCCCCTCACCCTTCACTCACTGCTCCCCACAGCACACACCGACACCCTCACCCCTCACTCACTGACCTCACCCCTCACTCTCTGCCCCCCATAGTACACACTGACCCCCTCACCCTTCACTCACTGCTCCCCACAGCACACACCGACACCCTCACCCCACACTCACTGACCTCACCCCTCACTCTCTGCCCCCCACAGTACACACTGACCCCCTCACTAACTGACCTTACCCCTGACTCACTGCCCCCCACAGTAAACATTGACACCTTCAACCCTGACTCACTGCCCCCCCACAGCACACACTGACCCCCTCACCTCCACTCACTGCCCCCCACAGCACAAGCCCCCCCCTCACCCCACACTCACTGCCCCCACAGCACACACTGACCCCCTCACCCCTCACTCACTGCCCCCCACAGCACACACTGACCTCACCCTTCATTCACTGCCCCCCACAGCACAGTAAACCCCTCACCCCCCACTCACTACCCCCACAGCACACTCTGACCCCCTCACCTCTCACTCACTGTCCCCCTACAGCACAGTGACCCCCTTTACTCACTGCCCCCCACAGCAAACACTAACCTCACAGCCAACTCACTGCGCCCCAAAGCACACACTGACCCCCTCACTCACTGCCTCTACAGCATTCACTGACCCCACCACCATTCACTCACTGCCCCCACAGCACACACTGACCCCCTCACCCCTCTGTCATTGCCCCCCAGAGTACACACTGACCTCCTCACTGCCACTCTAACAGCACTCACTCACTATACATATCAAAACACTCACTGTTCTTCTCAAAGTACTCATTGCCCCTTTTACTGACCCCTCATAACTCACTCACTACTCCCCACAGAACACACTGACCCCCTAACTACCACCTAACAACACTAACTGTCCACGTCACTTCACCCCCATGGCCAGTTTAATTCAATGCCCACCTCACAGCTCCTCCCCCTGCCAAATTCAATGCCCACCTCACAGCTCCTCCACCTGCCCCATTCAATGCCCACTTCACTGCTCCTCCGCCTGCCCCTTCAATGCCCACCTCACAGCTCCTTGTCCCGCCCCTTCAATGCCCACCTCACAGCACTTCCTCCTTCATTGTCCACCTCACAGTCCCCCACTTCACTGTCTACCACACAGCACCCTCTTTTCACTGTCCATCTCACTGCACCTCACAGCAGACCTCCTCCCTTTCACTGTCCACCTCGCAGCACTCCCCTCCTTCAAAAACCACCTCACAGCACTCCCCTCCTTCAATACCCATCTCACACCACTCCCCTCCTTCAATACCCATCTCACAGCACTCCCCTCCTTCAATACCTACCTCACAGCACTCCCTTCCTTCAATAACCACCTCACAGCACTCCCCTCCTTCAATACCCATCTCACAGCACTCCCCTCCTTCAATACCCACCTCACAGAACTCCCTTCCTTCAATAACCACCTCACAGCACTCCCTTCCTTCACTCATTGACCCCCTCATCCCTCACTCACTGCCCCCACAGCACAAACTGAACCCCTCATCCCTCTCACTGCCACCCACAGCACACACTGACCCCCTCACTCACTGCCCCCTGCAGCACACACTAACCTCATCCCTCACTCACTGCCCCCCACAGTACACACTGACACCCTCACCCCTCACTCACTGACCTCACCCCTCACTCTCTGCCCCCCACAGTACACACTGACCCTCTTACTCCTCACTCACTGCCCCCCACAGTACACACTGACCCCCTCACTAACTGACCTCACCCCTGACTCACTGCCCCCCACAGTAAACATTGACCCCTTCAACCCTGACTCACTGCCCCCCACAGAACACACTGACCCCCTCACCCCCACTCACTGCCCCCCACAGCAGACACTTACCCCTTACCCCCTCACCCTTCACTCACTGCTCCCCACAGCACACACCGACACCCTCACCCCTCACTCACTGACCTCACCCCTCACTCTCTGCCCCCCATAGTACACACTGACCCCCTCACCCTTCACTCACTGCTCCCCACAGCACACACCGACACCCTCACCCCACACTCACTGACCTCACCCCTCACTCTCTGCCCCCCACAGTACACACTGACCCCCTCACTAACTGACCTTACCCCTGACTCACTGCCCCCCACAGTAAACATTGACACCTTCAACCCTGACTCACTGCCCCCCCACAGCACACACTGACCCCCTCACCTCCACTCACTGCCCCCCACAGCACAAGCCCCCCCCTCACCCCACACTCACTGCCCCCACAGCACACACTGACCCCCTCACCCCTCACTCACTGCCCCCCACAGCACACACTGACCTCACCCTTCATTCACTGCCCCCCACAGCACAGTAAACCCCTCACCCCCCACTCACTACCCCCACAGCACACTCTGACCCCCTCACCTCTCACTCACTGTCCCCCTACAGCACAGTGACCCCCTTTACTCACTGCCCCCCACAGCAAACACTAACCTCACAGCCAACTCACTTCGCCCCAAAGCACACACTGACCCCCTCACTCACTGCCTCTACAGCATTCACTGACCCCACCACCATTCACTCACTGCCCCCACAGCACACACTGACCCCCTCACCCCTCTGTCATTGCCCCCCAGAGTACACACTGACCTCCTCACTGCCACTCTAACAGCACTCACTCACTATACATATCAAAACACTCACTGTTCTTCTCAAAGTACTCATTGCCCCTTTTACTGACCCCTCATAACTCACTCACTACTCCCCACAGAACACACTGACCCCCTAACTACCACCTAACAACACTAACTGTCCACGTCACTTCACCCCCATGGCCAGTTTAATTCAATGCCCACCTCACAGCTCCTCCCCCTGCCAAATTCAATGCCCACCTCATAGCTCCTCCACCTGCCCCATTCAATGCCCACTTCACATCTCCTCCACCTGCCCCTTCAATGCCCACCTCACAGCTCCTTGTCCCGCCCCATCAATGCCCACCTCACAGCACTCCCTCCTTCATTGTCCACCTCACAGTCCCCCACTTCACTGTCTACCACACAGCACCCTCTTTTCACTGTCCATCTCACTGCACCTCACAGCAGACCTCCTCCCTTTCACTGTCCACCTCGCAGCACTCCCCTCCTTCAAAAACCACCTCACAGCACTCCCCTCCTTCAATACCCATCTCACAGCACTCCCCTCCTTCAATACCCACCTCACAGCACTCCCTTCCTTCAATAACCACCTCACAGCACTCCCCTCCTTCAATACCCACCTCACAGCAGTCCCCTCATTCAATAACCACCTCACAGCACTCCCCTCCTTCAGTACCCACCTCACAATACTCCCCTCCTTCAATAACCACCTCACAGTACTCCCTTCCTTCAATAACCACCTCACAGCACTCCCCTCCTTCAATAACCACCTCACAGCACTCCCATCCTTCAATACCCACCTCACAATACTCCCCTCCTTCAATAACCACCTCACAGTACTCCCCTCCTTCAATAACCACCTCACAGCACTCCCCTCCTTCAATACCCACCTCACAGCACTCCCCTCCTTCAATAACAACCTCACAGCACTCCCCTCCTTCAATAACCACCTCACAGCACTCCCTCCAGCCCCAACAATGTCTACACCACAGCACTCCTACTCCTCCAGCCCTTTCAATCTTCACCCCACAGCACTCCCCTCCTTCAATAACCACCTCACAGCACTCCCCTCCTTCAATACCCACCTCACAGCACTCCCCTCCTTCAATACCCACCTCACAATACTCCCCTCCTTCAGTAACCACCTCACAGAACTCCCCACTTTCAATAACCACCTCACAGTACTCCCCTCCTTCAATACCCACCTCACAATACTCCCCTCCTTCAGTAACCACCTCACAGTACTCCCCTCATAGGCATACACAGGGGGGTTTCTGGTTGCCATGAAACCCCCTCCTCTTGGCAAGTTTCTCAAATTCTGACAATAATAGCAATAGTATACAGTATAATATGATTACTAGAGCTGCTGCCACATTATGCAGGTTATGGAACAGAGCAGAGCTGCTGCACATGCCCAGTGGTAGCATCTTATTCTACCAAGTTTGCTCTATGTGAGGATCTGAGTCCTCAATCAGTGCTTTGGACTAGAGAGTAGCTACCAGGAAGAAGAGACAGGAGCTTACAATGAGGTGGGAGAATGTGTGCTTAGAAAGTGCAGTATTGGTTCTACTATAGTTGTGTACTTATTTATAGTTTGTTTAACCTTCTATAGTTTGTTTAACCTTTTCCTGATCACTTCTTTATATAATTGAATTGTTTGATATAGTCCATGCTATAGACCATCTAAAGTTTTAAATATTAATAATGTATTCCATACAGTATCCAGTGTATAAAAAGACGAATGTGTACATTAATGTCCAGGGTCGTTACTAGGTTCTTTTACCGCTCCCCCAGTCTCCCGCACTTACTCCAATGTTATGCAGATTCGGAGATTGCGGACTACATTTGGAAACCCCTCTCTAGAAATCCTGCGTTTGCCACTGCCCCTCCTTCAATAACCACCTCACAGCACTCCCCTCCTTCAATACCCACCTCACAGCACTCCCCTCCTTCAATACCCAACTCACAATACTCCCCTCCTTCAATAACCACCTCACAGCACTCACCTCCTTCAATACCCACCTCACAATACTCCCCCCCCCTTCAATAACCACCTCACAGCACTCCCCTCCTTCAATAACCACCTCACAGCAGTCCCCTCCTTCAATAACCACCTCACAGCACTCCCCTCCTTCAATACCCACCTCACAGCACTCCCCTCCTTCAATAACCACCTCACAGCACTCCCCTCCTTCAATAACCACCTCACAGCACTCCCCTCCTCCAATAACCACCTCACAGCACTCCCTCCGGCCCGAACAATGTCCACACCAAAGCACTCCCACTCCTCCAGCCCTTTCAATCTCCACCCCACAGCACTCCCCCAAGTTGCGCCAGCAAACTTACCTGCTTTGTCTTGGTCTGGTCTCCCATTCTTCTATGGCTGTTCGGAGCCGCCTCTTCCTGCTCCTCTGCAGTGACACACAACCTGAAATAATAAATGCAATCAGTAAATGAAGGGAAATAAATAACAGACATAGGTGGTCATACCAAGTTGTTCGCTCTGTAATTTTCTTCGCATCGCAGCGATTTTCCGCTAATTGCGCATGCGCAATGTTCGCACTGCGACTGCACCAAGTAAATTTGCTATGAAGATTGGTATTTTACTCACGGCATTACAAGGTTTTTTCTTCGTTCTGGAGATCGGAGTGTGATTGACAGGAAGTGGGTGTTTCTGGGCGGAAACTGGACGTTTTATGGGAGTGTTTGAAAAAACGCTACCGTTTCTGGGAAAAACGCGGGAGTGGCTAGAGAAACGGACGAGTGTCTGGGCGAATGCTGGGTGTGTTTGTGACGTCAAACCAGGAACGACAAGCACTGAACTGATCGCACTGGAAGAGTAAGTCTCGAGCTACTCAGAAACTGCACAGAGAAGTCTTTTCGCAATATTGCGAATCTTTCGTTCGCAATTTTGCTAAGCTAAGATTCACTCCCAGTAGGCGGCGGCTGAGTGTGTGCAAAGCTGCTAAAAGCAGCTTGCGAGCAAACAACTCGGAATGACCACCATTATTAATAATATTATTATTAGTTTGTAACAGTTTTTCTGTAGGCATCCATTAGTGCAATATAAAAAGACCTAACAATATACTGTCAGATGTTTTCTCAGAACATAACCAAATATTTGTTTCAGACACTATTCTGACATTCAGATAAGGAACAGCAAATTATTTGTGCATTTCCCACACATCAATCACTCGTGGGAACTTGTTGCTAAACCCACTTCAATTAACATGAAATCTTACCATAGACGTGCACTTAATAAATTGATTAAGTTTTACTGTAACATTAATTTTCCCAAATTTATGGTAATAATGCAGTAATTGGATTGTAAAAATAAAATACAGAGAGCTATAAATTAGTAAAGCTTTTAGCTCCATGTTGGAACGCATTAAATTATCCCTCCCTCCCCCACCCCCACAAAAGACGGTGTTATTTTATAAACAAATGATTATGAATAATAATATTCATATGATGATGATGATGATGATGATGAATTATCATACAAACTAATTTCTAATCTCTCTGTCAGTTATACATACAGCTGACATTTGTAAAATTAAAATCTAATTACCATTATACACTGTACGGAACATGTACTATAAATACACCGCTGAGATTTTCAAAAAGAAGGTCGGGACGCATTATATAACACTTTGAAGCCCATTTGGGTATATATTTTTTTAATTTATTGCAGGGTTGTTTTATATATTAGTAATAATTTATTCAGAATAATACTGCTAGTAAAAAATATAAAATGTTATTATGTATTAATATTGGCCCTCATTCCGAGTTGATCGGTCGCAAGGCGAATTTAGCAGAGTTACACACGCTAAGCCGCCGCCTACTGGGAGTGAATCTTAGCTTCTTAAAATTGCGACCGATGTATTCGCAATATTGCGATTACTAACTACTTAGCAGTTTCAGAGTAGCTTCAGACTTACTCTGCCTGTGCGATCAGTTCAGTGCTTGTCGTTCCTGGTTGACGTCACAAACACACCCAGCGTTCGCCCAGGCACTCCCACCATTTCCCCGGCCACTCCTGCGTTTTTTCCGGAAACGGTAGCGTTTTCAGCCACACGCCCCTGAAACGCCGTGTTTCCGCCCAGTAACACCCATTTCCTGTCAATCATATTACGATCGCCGGAGCGATGAAAAAGCCGTGAGTAAAATTACTTTCTACATAGCAAAGTTACTTGGCGCAGTCGCAGTGCGAACATTGCGCATGCGTACTAAGCGGATTTTCATTGCGATGCGATGAAAAATACTGAGCGAACAACTCGGAATGAGGGCCATTATCTGTTCTACCCTTTCCACGCACGGGAATTTTTGATTTTCACGGTTGTAAATATAATAATATTTAGTATATCTATAGAGATGTAAATTTGAGACATCTTTATGTAAGTAAAAATTGATCAATGGTTCTTGGCGTTACCCGAGGAGCACTCGTAGCAGATACGGTAAAAGGTGACAGGAACATTTTTATAGTTTATTAAACTCTACACACTGGAGAAGCAATCCAAATTTTGATCTGATTGTCCGTTTGGGCGTTATCGTTCACGCAACGCAAGCCGCGCATTGGTGATGATGTCATTATGTCAACCCCCTTTTCATCCCCTTAGGGGATGTCTATTACAATTCTGATTATGTAGTTTTCCTATTTCCCACCTGAAGAATACCTATGTCACATTTCATCTTCCTAACATATCGGGAAGTAAGAGAATTAGTGATGAGTGAGTGAGTGAGTGAGTGAGTGAGAGAGAAGGCTTTTGCATTTATATATATAGATTATTTACTTAAATAAAAAACAAGCAAACCCCCAACAGCCCTGAGCCAGTCGTACGTATGCTTATGGAAATGATATAGGTGCTCTCTAGTGCAAACTATCTGGGAAAACCACAACTTCATATAATAGTGAATTTCTCATGTTAAGAATTTATAATGGAGCAAGCCATTACCTGTGCTGAATAGAAAACCTTTGTCGCCTTGATCTGCGCTAATACATTTTTCATCTCTCCAGCCTTAGGGTGGAAAATCTTTGTGAGAGCTCTGTACGTTGACCTTCATTCACTATATACAGCAGCTACTTACTGCCTAACGTCAGCTGTAATAAGAGTTTTAAGGAAAAAGCTTTATTCCTCTCGCTGCGCCCTACAAGAGTGCTAACATTTACACAGGTAGACTATGGGAAGATATAAAAGGGGGGCGCTCCCTACATTTCTATCCGCTGGATAATAGAAGTCGCAGTTCACACTTATCGGAATGAATTCATCTGTCAGAGAATAAAGTACAGCAGAGAAAATACTTTGCACATTTATTTATTTTTATTTATGATCAGTGATTTATACAGTGCCCACATATTCCTCAGCACTTTAACGAGAATATTGCAGTCATTCCCTTCAGTCCCTACCTTAGCGGAGCTTACACTCTATTTTACCTATCGCATGGATGGGTTCCATTGTATAGATAGACAGTGTCTAGGTAGGTCAACACTATATTGCACACAGCAGTAGCAGAGCATGGTACCTTGGGGGTCATTCCGACCCGTTCGCGCGCAGCGGTTTTTCTCATTGCGGTGCGAACGGGTCCGGAACACGCATGCGCAGCGGCCGCACTGCGCATGCGCGATGTTGCCCGGCGAAAGGGGTCGCCGGGATACGTTGCATCCTACGAAGAAAGCGGTCGCAGAGCCGACCGCAAGAAGATTGACAGAAAGAAGGCGTTCCTGGGCGTCACCGGACCGTTGGCTGACGTTTTCGGGGAGTGGTGAAGAAAACGCAGGCGTGTCCAGCAGAACGGAGAGCGGATGTCTGACGTCAAAGCCGGCTCCAGCATCGCACAGATCGCCGCACAGGGTAAGTATGTCCAGGGCTAGTCATGTTCTGCTTGAATTTTTTTTAGCTTAGCAGGACTGCACAAGCGATCGCAGCCCTGCTAAAATAAAATACACCCCCCCATAGGCGGAGATTAGTTGATCGCAGCAGCAGCAAAAAGTTGCTATGTGCGATCAACTCGGAATGACCACCCGTGCCCGAAACGTGGCAAGAGTACATGTTTCATCTGTGGTCACAAATGAGGAAACATACAAAATAACAACAAAAAAACATAAAAAATGTGTGTCGCCCTTTTTTGTGTCGACCATTTCCATGTTGACCTGTTGACCTTTTGTACCTGTCAACCTTATCTACTGTCTACCTTTTCCTTGTCAACATTTTGACCCTGTTGACATGCATGTCAACCATATGGGGTTGACCATCAATCTACTTACTGCAGATCTAATTTCTGTAGATCGCCTAGACCACACCCGTATGGACACACATGCACACTAGGGTTAATTTATTATCATAATTCAATTAACCTTCCAGCATGAGTTTGTATTTTGAGAGAAAAACAGGGTACCCGGGGAAACCCATCGCAAACATGGGGAGTACGTACAAACTCCTTGGTGGGATTCAAACCCAGGGCATGAGTACTATATTATGAGGTAGTAATGCTGACCACTACTCCATTCCTGCTGACCCTGCATCTGCTGTAGCCGTGTGATGACATTGTGTGGATTTAGGAGTGCAGTTTGACACAATTGTTGGCCCACTCTGCACCCTGCCTGGCCGGCTCCAAGCAGTATTGCAGCTGGTGACGGATATTTATCTTTTGAGACAGAGACAACCTTGTCTCCATCTCTATAGTGAGTGGGCGTGACTGACTATTGAAGCCCCGTCCCCTCACAGGCATAATGCCATGATTCGTGGCAAGGAAGGGGGTGGGGCCTAATACAATGAAGCGCCCACCCCCAGGAAAGACCATGGCAGCTCTTTTGTAACAGGTAGTACCTCGCGCTCACTGCCTTATTATATCTCTCCCTCTCTCTCTCTTGCTCTTCCCCCTCTCTCTTACTCCTGCTTGCTCCCTATCCCTCTCTCTCTCTCCCTGTCACTCTCCCTGCCTCTATATCTCTCTCCCTCTTTCTCCCTGACACCCTCCCTCTCTCTCTCCCTGACACCCACTCTCTCCCTCTCCTGCATGCTCCCCCTCCCTCTCTATCTATCTATCTATCTATCTATCTATCTATCTATCTATCTATCTATCTATCTATCTATCTATCTATCCCTGACACCTTCTCTCTCTCCCTCTCTCTCTGTTCTCTCTTTTTCTCTCCCCCCTCTCCCTTACACCTCCTTCTCTCTCTTGCTCTTCCCCCTCTCTCTTACTCCTGCTTGCTCCCTATCCCTCCCTCTCTCCCTGTCACTCTCCCTGCCTATATATATCTCTCTCCCTCTTTCTCCCTGACACCCTCCCTCTCTCTCTCCCTGACACCCACTCTCTCCCTCTCCTGCATGCTCCCCCTCCCTATCTATCTATCTATCTATCTATCTATCTATCTATCTATCTATCTATCCCTGACACCTTTTCTCTCTCCCTCTCTCTCTGTTCTCTCTTTTTCTCTCCCCCCTCTCCCTTACACCTCCTTCTCTCTCTTGCTCTTCCCCCTCTCTCTTACTCCTGCTTGTTCCCTATCTCTCCCCCTCTCCCTGTCACTCTCCCTGACTCTATATCTCTCTCCCTCTTTCTCCCTGAAATCCTCCCTCTCTCTCTCTCCCTGACACCCGCTCTCTCCCTCTCCTGCACGCTCCCCTCCCTCTCTCTCTATCCCTGACACCTCTCTCTCCCTCTCTCTCTGTTTTCTCTATTTCTCTCCCCCCCTGTCCCTGACACTCTCCCCCCTCTATCTCTCTATCTCACTCCCCAACCCTCTCTCTCTCTATCCCTAACTCCCTCTCTGTCTTTACGTTTTCTCTCTGTCCCCTCTCTTTTCCCCCCCTCTCTCTTTCTCTGGCACCCTCCCTCTCTCTCTCTTGCTTCTTTCTCTCCCTCTGTCTCTCCTTCGCTCCCTCCCCTCTCTCTCTCCTTGACATCCTCTCTATCTCTCACTTTCTCTCCTGCTCCACTAAGGGGCATAGCTGTGTCAGCGGTAGGTGGCAGAGACAGTTTTAATAAGCGGGGGCCCCCACAACTAAGTTGCCCCTGGGGACCCCCAATAGCCCTAATACAGCTCTGCACACAGATGTACAAATGTCGCACATCAAATTGATCAGCGTTATCTAGCTGAGTATTTATTTATATGAACAAGATGCACATTCCTAGTGAGAAAGACGTCACCGGGGACAGATAGGGGCTAGTTGCTGCGACTACAGCCACAGTATATATGAGTACACATTTGTAATTTTACACTTAGTCAAACCATGTTGCACTACAAAGTGGCAGATGTAACATGTGCAGAGAGAGTTAGATCTGACAGGGAGGTGTCCTTGTTTGAAATTGAAAATTGCAGTGTAAAGATATAGCTGTCCAGCATTTGTGGGCTACATGCAGAAGCAGGCAGTATTCATCCTGCATGTAGACATAATACATGTATGTGCCCCCCTTGCAGTGCAGCATGGTTTTCCCCAGATGCAAAGTTACTTGCTTTTTTTTGCTTCCCTCCCAACTCTGAATCAGCCACCGTGCGTTATAAGGAGCTAATTCAGAGCTGATGGCTGCGCTGCGATTTTGCAGAGGTCTGCGATCAGATAGTCACCGCCCATAGAGAGTGAAAACCCGCCCCGAGCAAGTGTGCAAATGCATGCGTACGCCATGCGAAAATTTCGCCAGACAGCGGACATCTGCAAAAACCGGTTCACAACTCACTCACCATGGAATGATTTTTCCAGTCTGTGCAGTGTGTGTGCAGCCCCAGGGCCGTCTTAACGGCAGTGTAGGCCCCTGGGCACAGCAATGCATTGGGCCCCCTACCCATCCTCCAGCGGTAGGGGTGGGGTGTGCTATCAGCGGCAGCTTTGATGTCCCGCGGGCGGTAGGGAGTGTTCTATCTTCCTCTCAGCATGTAGGACCTGGAGCAGTAATTTCTGCTAATTGCTCCTTTACTGCACAGATGCGGTGGGAGGGAGAACACTAAACTGTAGAAGGGGGCATTGGGCTGAATGACGGCGCTCTGGTACATGACTTCCGGGGTGGTAGGGGGTGTTTAATACGCTGGGGAGGGGTGGCTAATGGAGTGGGCTTAATATTCATCATTTTCTGGTGGGAGGGCAGCTTGCTTGACTGCAGATATCTCAAGTTCCTGAAAATATATTTCTTAGCTTTGAATGGGATAAAAAACTAGAGAGTCCCACCTTTCAGAAGGTTCTGGGGACTTGGGGATCAGAGGTCAGGAGCCAGAGCAATCCTCCAATGAATATATAAAACTGTATACCAGGTGTGTGGAGCTGGAGCAGGGACCAGCTGCTGGAAGGCTGATATCTCTGGTTCTGGGCACAGTAGAGACAATCTGACAGTGTCCAGCAAAAGGGGAGAGTCTCAGCTTTTGGATTATACCCTCAGAAAAACTCTATGTAAGACAGAACCTGAGATATCTGGCTGGGAAGAGCAATTAACAGGCTCGGATGGGGACCACTGCTTTCACGTTGGATATCTCCGGTTCCCCAAGGCCGATTTTAAAAAATCTGGTACCCCTGGAAAGAGGGGACCCTCAGCTATCAGCCTAGGGCCCTTATACTCCTGGGGCCCTTGGGCAAGAGCCCATTGAGCCCATACGAAAAGACGGCCCTGCGCAGCCCAGGACTTACTCCTACAGTGCGATACACACAGGCTGATCGGGGCCGGAGCTGACGTCACACACCCTCCCTGAAAACGCTTGGGAACGCCTGCGTGTTTCCTGACACTCCCAGAAAAAGGCCAGTTACCACCCCCAAACATCCGCTTCCTGTCAATCACCTTGCGTACGCCTAGCGAAATTTCCCCACAATTCTTTTGCAGTTTGGCCTCACACGTGTGCATTGTCATCCATACGCATGCGCAGTCATTCAATAATCGCCCGTGTTGCGATTTTGCTCAACAGCGATCAGGTCTGAATTAGACCCTATGGAGTAAATTTACTAAGATGGGAGTTCTATTTAAGATGGGAAGTTGCCCATAGCAACCAATCAGATTCCAGGTATTATCTTCTAGAAGGGTCTAGATAAATGAGAAGTAGAATCTGATTGGTTAATATGGGCAACATCCCATCTTAAATAGAACTCCCATCTCAGTAAATTTACCCCTATGTGTCTGATCAGTGCCAAACCAACGCTAGAGTTCCCACCGCAGACGCTCTTACCTTTTACACGTTGCGCTCTGGGTCCTGATGACACCCTCTGGCTTCTTTTTGTCTTTGTGTAATATTCAACTGGGTCACAGCAGGAACAGGGAAAAAAGAATTCCCTGAGCTCACAGCTTCACAGAACGGGGCTCTACGGGGTGCCACTGCGAAACATGAAATATTTAGTTATATAAATTATCTAACATTATTTAAGCCTGAACGTACAGTCATTACAAACTCGTGCCGCTTCTGAGCTGGGTAGAATCCCCCATTGTCTGATGTAAGAACAGATAAACTGCATAATCCGATACATTCATTATCAGGATAAATATCTTGGCGCTCGTCCTAAACACAAGACGGTCTGCGCTCTGATATTTGCATTGCAGACACCATAATAAATGAACCTTATATTGTTTAGTTTTACTTTTTGGTGTCATCTGAGCTGGATACTGTGAGTCACTTTGGAAATACTGCAATAAGTTGCTGTTCTATGAAGGAACATTATTAAATAGACATTGTCTATGCTAATACACTCCGCACAATTGGATTGGAGGTGACAGCCCCTGACAAACCGTCAAGAGGTGCAGAACTCCGGAGCTTTGACTGACAACTGCCAATGCGATCTGTAAGAGAACATCAGCCGGTTTTTAGACTTTTCTCCTGCATATTAGCTGTGCAACTATTATATGTATCAGCATCTGTTACACTGTAATGTTTAAAACAAGTGACAATAAATAATACATAGCTCTATGTATTTGCTGTTGTATGCATCTGAAACTTGCAAACAAACAGTGGCAGCTGCTCAATCATTTCTGGAGATAATTATATATCAGGTTCTAGAAAAGGGGAGGGGTCACAAACAAACAGCACACTAAAAATTAACTGTAACCATATCTCTCAACCTATCTGGTAATAGAATTCCGGAGAAATTTGTTGCATGCCTTTGCAAACACATGTTTAGCTGCTGAGCCGCGTTAAGGCTTCTCCAATATCAGCAGTCCTAACACTACACAATGGCAGTGCCCACATAGGGCCATGCGATTTGTCTACAGTAAGGCCTCATGATAAAGGCTCATACTAAAACACATCCAGACAGAGGGCTAACTAACCTGCGAGCCTCCCCCAGCATCTCCCATTAGCACTACAAGAAACAGCATGCCTTACAAATGCTGCTCCCATTCAATACCTTCTCACACATGCAAACAAATAGTGGTAGCTGTTCAATCATTCCTGGAGATAATTACCAGGTGCTAGAAAGGGGGAGGGGTCACAAACAAACAGCAGACAAAGAGAGGGGGGGTGCTTTCCCCCCCTGGTATCCCCCGAGCACACTGAATATTATCTGTAACCATATCTGAACCTATCTGGCAATAGAATTTCAGAGAAATTGGTCGCATGCGTTTGCAAAGACATGTTCTGCTGCTGAGCCACGTCAAGGCTTCTCCAATATCAGCAGTCCTAACACTACATAATGGCATTGCCCACATATGGCCATGTAATTTGTCTACAGTAAGGCATCATGATAAAGGCTCATACTAAAATGCATCCAGACAGAGGGAGGCATTGAATGGGAGCAGCATTTGGAAGGCATGCTGTTCCTTATAGTGCTAATGGGAGATCCTGGGGGTGGCTCCCAGGTAAGCTGGCCCTCTGTCTGGATGCGTTATAGTATGAACCTTTATTAAGAGGCCTTACTGTAGACAAATCACATGGCCCTATGTGGGCACCGCCATTATGTAGTGTTAGGACTGCTGATATTGGAGAAGCCTTGACGCGGCTCAGCAGTCAATGTCTTTGCAAACGCATGCGACCAATTTCTCTGAAATTCTATTACCAGATAGGTTCAGATATGAACACAGATAATTTTTAGTGTGCTGAGGGGATACCAGGGGGGAAAAAGCACCCCCCCCCTCTCTGTCTGCTGGATCTGAAACTTGTAACCAACTTGTGCCTCTCCGGCTGGTGTAGAACTACAAGTACCAGAACACCCATCCTTCTGCAGCTTCTGCCTTAAATCATAATGATTCTTAAATTTATGTTAAGTCATCTTCTTTACCGCAGCTAGAAGAACTGCGCGGGCATGATGCCAGGGTCTGCCACAGTGTAACAAAACTCACTGTACCTCTGTCTAATGAGCATCTTTGTCAGAACCTGGCACTCAGAGCTTTGAGGTTAAGCTGTTCCCAGCCAGAATGGGAAGCCATTGCTAAGCTGGAAAGAGTAAACTCTCCTGCCCTTTGAGGCACTTGTATAGCCCCCCCACTGTGCGTCTAGCTGCTCGAGGAAATATATTAGTTTTTCTTATTACAATAATTCTATAAACACATCTCCCAGCATCCAAATGCTTTTCTGTTTTTGTTCCTCCAATCATCTTTTTACATCCATTGGCAGAATAATCCATTTTTACTGAATCCGCACAAGGAAACACTGCCAGATTCCACTAGATTGCCGCTCCTTCCAAGCTTTTGCTTTCTACTGTTTTCCTAAGGTATTGTTTCCTTTGACATTATTCTCCATTGCCAGGTAGGAACATTTTACTTTAAATTACATTTAATTTGATATAGCGCCAAAAGGTCTGTTTTCAAAGAAAGCTTCCAAATGGGCTGTACATGAATTGTTTAACCTTTCTAAATAACATGGATTTGATGCGTCTGTTAGTCTTTGTGCATTTATTTGTTTGCATTGTATTTTCTGTCCATATCTGTAGTCATAGTAGTTCAATCTTGTGGCAAAACTGATGCAAAGGACAAATGCTAAGGACAAATGCTAATCTTGTTACTAGAGCTGGATCATCCATCCATTAGGTAACCAAGAATCCTTCCTAGGGGCCTACTGCAAAAAAGAAACGATCGCACGGGTGATCGCAAGGAGATTGACAGGAAGAGGGCATTTGTGGGTGGCAACTGACCGCTTTCATGGAGTGTCAGGAAAAACGAAGGAGGGACCAGGCGTTTGGAGGGCGGGTGTCTGACATAAGCTCCGGCCCCGATCATCGCAGCTGAGCAAAGGGGGGTACACACGGAGCGATAATCTAAGCAATCTGACTAGATTGCTTAGATTTTCAGCAAGATCGCTCAGTGTGTAGCCCTAACAGAGATAGCGATGCGCAGCCCCGCGCATCGCTATCGCTGGTGCTAGATTGGCCTGCCGTGCAAGCCAATCTAGTGGCCACCCCGTCTCCCACCGCACGCTCAGCACAGATCGTGCTGTGCTGAGCGGCGGGAGAGATGTGTGCTGAGCGGTTCGCTCAGCACACATCTCTCCTGCATCGGCCCGTCTATATGGGCCTTTAGTCCTGGGCTGAGCAGATATTGCACAAAATCATTTGTGCAGCTCTGCTACACATGCGATCGCACACTTTCACAGCGAAAATACACTCCCCCTGTAGCCGGCGACTATCTGATCGCTGTGCTGCAAAAATCGCTGTACAGTTCTGAATTAGCCCTTAGGTTCAAGTGCGACCAGATGGACCCACTTCCCCTAATTTTTTTATTTTATTTTTTGCTGAGTGCCCAGATTTACTCTAACCCACTTTAATGTATTTATTTTTTTATGTTATTTTTATTCAAATCAATATCATGTGCAAATCTCAAGGCTCTTACATAAAGAATCTTGGCAAAGCAAAATAGTTTCAGATTTCCATATGGGCAAATGGGAAACTGCGTTGAATGCACAGTGACTGTAATGGCATGATGCCGCGCAATTCTGATTTCCTTACTACCTCTTATGCTAATGTATGGATCAGTAGGGCTAGTGCGATAGAGAGGCTTCCCTTCCTTATACGTGCACCTCAGCTATATACTTAGATGTATAACTACAGCCCATCACACGGGCCGGATCTCTTGTGTGCGGCCGCAGCGCTGCTGATCAGTCCCCACCCAGAATTCAGTTTCACGCAGGGATACGGATGCGATCTGCCTGAAATGCAGAAATTTGTTTCTGCATATGGACTGTACGGTGAAACATTTCAGGCACATACTGTACGTGCTATTTGTCTTTTGTCCCTTTCTCTTGCTCCTGGTTGTATTTAGTGATGAGCGGGTTCGGTTTCTCGGAAACCGAACCCCCCCGAACTTCACCCATTTTACACGGGTCCGAGGCAGGTTCGAACCTTCCCACCTTGCTCGGCTAACCCAAGCGCGCCCGAACGTCATCATCCCGCTGTCGGATTCTCGCGAGATTCGGATTCTATATAAGCAGCCGCGCGTCGCCACCATTTTCACTCGTGCATTGGAGATGATAGGGAGAGGACGTGGCTGGCGTCCTCTCCGTTTATTGTTGAACTTGATTGCTTTATTGCTTAATTGTGGGGACTGGGGAGCAGCTGTATTATATAGGAGGAGTACAGTGCAGAGTTTTGCTGATAAGTGACCACCAGTTTTATCCGTTCTCTGCCTGAAAAAAACGCTCCATATCTGTGCTCAGTGTGCTGCATAATATATCTGTGCTCACACTGTGTCACTGACCTGGTTTGGGAGTGTTGTGGACTCGGGGCTTCTTCCGATGACCGGGAAGAGAAACCGCCACTGGGTCGTAGTAGAGATGGCCGGATGTAGGTCTTCCTCATGCAGGACTAAGACGGCAGGCGGGAGGCCCAGAGGAATTCTTGAAGGTCTCCTGTAAGACAAGACTTGTAGAAATACTGAAGGCTGGGGTACTGAGATATTGGAGACACTGTGGTATTGGAGGCACTGAGGTGCTGGGAGTACAGGGAGTGCAGGGAGGCCCTTGGAGGCACGGAGGTGCTTGGAGGCACGAAGGTGCTTGGGGCACGGAGGTGTTTGGAGACACCGAGGTGTTTGGAGGGATGAGGTGCTTGGAGGCACGAGGTGCTTGGAGACACGGAGGTAACTGGAGGCACGGAGGTGCTTGGAGGCACGGAGGTGCTTAGAGGCACGGAGGTGTTTGGAGACACCGAGGTGTTTGGAGGGATGAGGTGCTTGGAGGCACGAGGTGCTTGGAGGTAACTGGAGGCACGGAGGTGCTTGGAGGCACGGAGGTGCTTGGAGGCACAGGATGCTTGGAAGCACAGGATGCTTGCAGGGACGAGGGAGCTCTGGAATCACAGCTTCCGCAGGAGAAACGAAGATACTCAGGCACCGGATCTCTGCCTGGTATCTGATTTTAAATTCCCCGCCCTAGCCTGATTGGCGGAGCAGGCAGGTGACGTCAGACCTGCTCCGCCTCCTTGCCCTCGCTTGTGATGGCGGCGTCCTTGCTTCCGGGAAGCCGCCGGAGAGCAGCGCCGACCCGCCGCTGAAGCCGGAGACCGTCAGGGGAAGAGAGGCGCCGGGCAGACCAGGCCACCCGCAGGGACAAGCGCGGTCGCCGCTGCCCGAGGTTCGTGACAGTACCCCCTCCTCCAGGAGTGGCCCCTGGACACTTCCCGGGCTTAGTCGGATGTCTGGAGTGGAAGATCCGAATCAGACGAGGAGCCGTTACTTCAGTAGCCCCAATCCAACTTCTCTCCTCAGGACCATAACCCTTCCAGTCCACCAAGTACTGTAATTTTTTATGAAGATAACGAGAGTCAAGAATAGTTTTGATTTCAAACTCCGCTCCAGCTTCTGCCACTACGGACGTTGGCCTAGGGAGTGCTGAGTGGAACCGATTCAGAATGAGGGGACGGAGTAGAGAAACATGAAAGGCGTTAGGTATTCGAAGATGGGCAGGCAAACCCAGTTTACAGACCACAGGATTTAAGACTTGTAGCACAGGGTAAGGACCGATGAACCTTGGAGCGAATTTCATGGTGGGCACCTTCAACCGGAGATTCCGTGTGGACAGCCATACCCTGTCCCCAACTTTATATTGAGGTGCGGCTTGCCGTTTCTTATCTGCGAAGAACTTGTACCGAACAGAAACCTGCTTAAGATTAGCATGAACCTTTCTCCAAATTTGTCCAAAGTGTCGTAGAGTGGACACTACAGCAGGAACCTCTATTATCGGAAGGCTTGGAAATTCCGGAACACGGGGATGGAACCCGTAGTTGACGAAAAATGGTGATTCCCCAGTGGAAGAATGAAACAAATGGTTATGGGCAAACTCCGCCCAAGGCAACAACTCCACCCAGTTGTCCTGTGAAGGAGAGAGATACAAACGAAGAAAAGTCTCTAGATCTTGATTGACTCGTTCCGTTTGCCCATTAGTTTGGGGATGATAAGCAGACGAAAACTTAAGTTTAATGTGTAGAGTTGAACAAAGGGCTTTCCAAAACCTGGCGGTGAACTGTACTCCACGGTCAGAAACAATCTCTTGTGGCAACCCATGCAAACGAAAATGTTCTCGGATAAACAATAGAGCCAGTTTCGGTGCTGTCGGGAGACCAGTCAAGGGCACAAAGTGTGCCATCTTCGAAAAACGGTCAACGATAACCCAAACGGTGTTGCAACCCTTGGAACAGGGCAAGTCAGTGATGAAGTCCATGGAAATGTGAGTCCAGGGTCTAACAGGGATAGGCAGAGGACGAAGTAACCCTGCAGGAGGCAGACGAGGAGATTTATGTTGTGTACATTGGGGACACGAATTAACGCAATCTTGTACATCCTTCCTCATGGTGTTCCACCAGTAAGACCTTTGCAGAAACTTGTACTTCTTCTGAGCGCCGGGATGACCGGAAAACTTGGAGTTATGGGCCCACAGTAGTATTCCTGGGCGGAATCTAGCTGGCACGGACATTCTTCCAGGAGGAGGAGCTGGAGTAGTTAAAGCAGCAGAGACAGAAACTGGATTCAGAATTAAACCCCGCTCCGGAGGTTCATCCTCGTCTGTGGGAACTTGTGAACGAGAAAGCGCATCTGCTTTAATATTGAGAGTCCCGGCCCGGTACTTGATAATGAACGAGAATCGGGAAAAGAAAAGTGCCCATCTCGCCTGGCGAGGATTCAAGCATTGTGCGGATTTGATGTACAGCAAATTCTTGTGATCCGTGTAGATGGTAAACACATGTTTAGCCCCTTCTAGAAGATATCTCCATTCTTCCAAGGCAGATTTGATTGCCAAGAGTTCCTGGTCTCCAATAGTGTAATTTTGTTCGGCTGGAGAGAATTTACGAGAATGGAAGCCACACGGATGTAATTTTTTATCAGAGGAATACTGGGAGAGAACAGCCCCAACCCCGACTGAAGATGCATCAACTTCTAAGAAGAAGGGTTCCTCGAAATTTGGTTGTTGGAGAACTGGAGCCGTCATGAAAGCTAACTTTAATCGAGAAAAAGCTACAATGGCTTCCGGAGGCCACAAACTAGGATTAGAACCCTTCCTCGTCAGGGCAGTAATGGGCGCAACAATGGTGGAGAAACCCTTAATGAATTTCCTGTAGTAGTTCGCAAAGCCCAGGAACCTTTGTATTGCTTTCAGGGAAAGAGGCTGAGTCCAGTCACGAATGGCCGACAACTTTTCCGGATCCATGCGAAGCTCCGTCCCCGAGATGACATAACCGAGGAACGGAATAGATGTTACTTCAAAGGTACATTTGGAAAGCTTGGCGTAGAGATGATTCTCTCGTAAACGGTGTAGCACCTCTTTGACTTGAGTCCTGTGTTCGACAAGATTCTTGGAAAAAATCAGTATGTCGTCCAGATATACCACAACGCTCTGATACAGCATATCACGAAAGATTTCGTTGACGAACCCCTGGAAAACCGCGGGAGCATTACTAAGACCAAACGGCATCACCAAGTATTCGTAATGCCCATCTCGGGTATTAAAGGCAGTCTTCCATTCATCCCCCTCTCGGATGCGTATAAGATTGTAAGCTCCTCTCAAGTCGAGTTTTGAAAAAATGCGGGCACCACGAACCCTATCAAATAACTCTGTGATTAGTGGCAAGGGGTATTTATTCTTAATAGTAATGTCGTTTAGGCCGCGGTAGTCGATGCATGGTCTCAACCCCCCGTCCTTTTTCTTCACGAAAAAGAAGCCTGCACCGGCAGGGGAGGAAGAGGGGCGAATGAATCCCTTGAGCATATTGGACTTAATATACTCCGACATGGCTTGAGTCTCGGGAAGAGACAGAGGATATGTGCAACCACGAGGTGGCGTCTTCCCTGGGACAAGGTCAATAGGGCAGTCCCAAGGCCTGTGAGGTGGTAACAGGTCAGCAGCTTGTTCCGAAAAAACGTCCTTGTACCCTTGATATGCCTCCGGAATGTGCTCTTCATCCGTTTTGGAGGTAACACGGAGCGGACAAACAGGAGTAAGACAATTAGTGTGACAAAAGGGACTCCAGGACAGAATTTGTGACGACTTCCAGTCGATGTGGGGATTATGACTTTTCAGCCAAGGCATTCCAAGAACCAGATCATGAGGCATTTCTGGGATTACCAAGAGTTCCAAATCTTCCTGATGTAGAGCCCCGACCTGCAGCTTAACTGGCCCCGTGCGCCACATTATAAGACCTTTGGAAATTCTAGTCCCGTTGATAGCCGTCAGTGAAATTGGCCGCTCAATAGGCCGTAACTTTAAACCCAAACTTTGGGCACAGAAAGAAGAAACGAAGTTCCCTGCAGCTCCGGAATCCAATAGGGCTTCACAAGACCTGGAGACTGAATTGGAGACTAGAGTTACTGGAAGCAAGCAGTCCGAAGTTGGAGAAGCTTTTGTCGTAACTCCCAGCTTGACTCCTCCGGAACAAGCTAGGCCTGCCCGTTTCCCGGACGGGCTTTGCAAGATTTAAGAAAATGATCTGCGGCTCCACAGTAAAGGCAGAGTTTACCCTCACGACGACGCTGTCGTTCTTCCGGAGACAGTCGGGAGCGGTTAATTTGCATGGGCTCATCTGAGCTGGGTGAGGCCACCGGCCTAGGAGTAGGATTCCGGAACCTGGAACGATCCGAACGGCTACGTTCTCTTCCACGCTCCTGCATCCGAAGATCCACCTTGACGCAAAGGGAAATCAAATCTTCTAATGGATCCGGCAGATCTCTAGTAACCAGCTCATCTTTCAGCCGGTCGGAAAGACCGTTCCAGAAGGCAGCTCTCAGGGCGTCATTATTCCAGCGTAGTTCGGAAGCAATGGTCTGGAAATGAACCACGTACTGGCCCACGGAACGGGCGCCCTGCCGAACACGGAGAAAATCGGAAGAAGCAGTGGTCATTCTGCCGGGCTCGTCGAAAATCCTTCGAAAGGACGAGATGAAGTTGGTGTAGTTGGAAACCATGGGATCAGATCGTTCCCATAATGAAGACACCCAATCCAAAGCAGAACCTTCCAACAGAGAAATAATATATGCTACCTTGGACCGGTCTGTAGGAAAGTTGTGTGCAAGTAGCTCGAAATGTACCTCGCATTGGTTCAAGAAACCACGACAATTTTTGGGATTCCCATTATAGCGGGACGGAGTAGGCAACTGAAGGCGTGGAGTGACACCGGCCGATGGTTGAACATTGCTGGCAACGGCAACTGGTGCGACTACTGGAACAGGTGCCGGAATTACTGAGGCCAGAGACGCCTGAATCTGATCCAGACGCCCGGACAACTGCTGGAGGTACTGCATCACCTGGCCTTGCGCTGCTTCCTGACTTTGCACTCGAGAAGCCAGGTTCTGAATGGCACTCGAGTCCGTGTTCCGATTCCCCGAGTCCATGTGGCCTGAGTATACTGTCACTGACCTGGTTTGGGAGTGTTGTGGACTCGGGGCTTCTTCCGATGACCGGGAAGAGAAACCGCCACTGGGTCGTAGTAGAGATGGCCGGATGTAGGTCTTCCTCATGCAGGACTAAGACGGCAGGCGGGAGGCCCAGAGGAATTCTTGAAGGTCTCCTGTAAGACAAGACTTGTAGAAATACTGAAGGCTGGGGTACTGAGATATTGGAGACACTGTGGTATTGGAGGCACTGAGGTGCTGGGAGTACAGGGAGTGCAGGGAGGCCCTTGGAGGCACGGAGGTGCTTGGAGGCACGAAGGTGCTTGGGGCACGGAGGTGTTTGGAGACACCGAGGTGTTTGGAGGGATGAGGTGCTTGGAGGCACGAGGTGCTTGGAGACACGGAGGTAACTGGAGGCACGGAGGTGCTTGGAGGCACGGAGGTGCTTGGAGGCACGGAGGTGCTTAGAGGCACGGAGGTGTTTGGAGACACCGAGGTGTTTGGAGGGATGAGGTGCTTGGAGGCACGAGGTGCTTGGAGGTAACTGGAGGCACGGAGGTGCTTGGAGGCACGGAGGTGCTTGGAGGCACAGGATGCTTGGAAGCACAGGATGCTTGCAGGGACGAGGGAGCTCTGGAATCACAGCTTCCACAGGAGAAACGAAGATACTCAGGCACCGGATCTCTGCCTGGTATCTGATTTTAAATTCCCCGCCCTAGCCTGATTGGCGGAGCAGGCAGGTGACGTCAGACCTGCTCCGCCTCCTTGCCCTCGCTTGTGATGGCGGCGTCCTTGCTTCCGGGAAGCCGCCGGAGAGCAGCGCCGACCCGCCGCTGAAGCCGGAGACCATCAGGGGAAGAGAGGCGCCGGGCAGACCAGGCCACCCGCAGGGACAAGCGCGGTCGCCGCTGCCCGAGGTTCGTGACAGTCTGATTAATTGTGGGGACTGGGGAGCAGCTGTATTATATAGCAGGAGTACAGTGCAGAGTTTTGCTGACAGTGACCACCAGTATACGTTGTCTGCCTGAAAAACACTCCATATCTGTGCTCAGTGTGCTGCTTTATTGTGGGGACTGGGGACCACCAGTATAATTAATATTATATAGGAGGAGTACAGTGCAGAGTTTTGCTGACCAGTGACCACCAGTATATAATATATAGCATTACGGTACAGTAGGCCACTGCTGTACCTACCTCTGTGTCGTCATTAAGTATACTATCCATCTACATTCTATACCTGTGGTGCATTTTAGTTTTGCAGTTTGCTGACACAGTGACCACCAGTATACTATATATAGCAGTACGATACGGAAGGCCACTGCTGTGCCTACCTCTGTGTCGTCATTAAGTATACTATCCATCTACATTCTATACCTGTGGTGCATTTTAGTTTTGCAGTTTGCTGACACAGTGACCACCAGTATACTATATATAGCAGTACGATACGGAAGGCCACTGCTGTGCCTACCTCTGTGTCGTCCTTAAGTATACTATCCATCTACATTCTATACCTGTGGTGCTTTTTAGTTTTGCAGTTTGCTGACACAGAGACCACCAGTATACTATATAAAGCAGTACGATACGGAAGGCCACTGCTGTGCCTACCTCTGTGTCGTCCTTAAGTATACTATCCATCTACATTCTATACCTGTGGTGCATTTTAGTTTTGCAGTTTGCTGACACAGCGACCACCAGTATACTATATATAGCAGTACGATACGGAAGGCCACTGCTGTACCTACCTCTGTGTCGTCATTAAGTATACTATCCATCTACATTCTATACCTGTGGTGCATTTTAGTTTTGCAGTTTGCTGACACAGTGACCACCAGTATACTATATATAGCAGTACGATACGGAAGGCCACTGCTGTACCTACCTCTGTGTCGTCATTAAGTATACTATCCATCTACATTCTATACCTGTGGTGCGCCTCTTTTTTTCTTTGCATCATGTGCTGTTTGGGGACAATTTTTTTTAAGTGCCATCCTGTCTTGACACTGCAGTGCCACTCCTAGATGGGCCAGGTGTTTGTGTCGGCCCGCTTAGTCACACAGCGACTTTGGTGCGCCTCTTTTTTTCTTTGCATCATGTGCTGTTTGGGGACAATTTTTTTGAAGTGCCATCCTGTCTTGACACTGCAGTGCCACTCCTAGATGGGCCAGGTGTTTGTGTCGGCCACTTGGGTCGCTTAGCTTAGTCACACAGCGACCTTGGTGCGCCTCTTTTTTTCTTTGCATCATGTGCTGCTTGGGGACAATTTTTTTGAAGTGCCATCCTATCTTGACACTGCAGTGCCACTCCTAGATGGGCCAGGTGTTTGTGTCGGCCACTTGTGTCGCTTAGCTTAGTCACACAGCGACCTTGGTGCGCCTCTTTTTTTCTTTGCATCATGTGCTGTTTGGGGACAATTTTTTTGAAGTGCCATCCTGTCTTGACACTGCAGTGCCACTCCTAGATGGGCCAGGTGTTTGTGTCGGCCACTTGTGTCGCTTAGCTTAGTCACACAGCGACCTTGCTGCGCCTCTTTTTTTCTTTGCATCATGTGCTGTTTGGGGACAATTTTTTTGAAGTGCCATCCTGTCTTGACACTGCAGTGCCACTCCTAGATGGGCCAGGTGTTTGTGTCGGCCACTTGTGTCGCTTAGCTTAGTCACACAGCGACCTTGGTGCGCCTCTTTTTTTCTTTGCATCATGTGATGTTTGGGGACAATTTTTTTGAAGTGCCATCCTGTCTTGACACTGCAGTGCCACTCCTAGATGGGCCAGGTGTTTGTGTCGGCCACTTGTGTCGCTTAGCTTAGTGACACAGCGACCTTGGTGCGCCTCTTTTTTTCTTTGCATCATGTGCTGTTTGGGGACAATTTTTTTGAAGTGCCATCCTGTCTTGACACTGCAGTGCCACTCCTAGATGGACCAGGTGTTTGTGTCGGCCACTTGTGTCGCTTAGCTTAGTCACACAGCGACTTTGGTGCGCCTCTTTTTTTCTTTGCATCATGTGCTGTTTGGGGACAATTTTTTTGAAGTGCCATCCTGTCTTGACACTGCAGTGCCACTCCTAGATGGGCCAGGTGTTTGTGTCGGCCACTTGGGTCGCTTAGCTTAGTCACACAGCGACCTTGGTGCGCCTCTTTTTTTCTTGGCATCATGTGCTGTTTGGAGACAATTTTTTTGAAGTGCCATCCTGTCTTGACACTGCAGTGCCACTCCTAGATGGGCCAGGTGTTTGTGTCGGCCACTTGTGTCACTTAGCTTAGTCACACAGCGACCTTGGTGCGCCTCTTTTTTTCTTTGCATCATGTGCTGTTTGGAGACAATTTTTTTGAAGTGCCATCCTGTCTTGACACTGCAGTGCCACTCCTAGATGGGCCAGGTGTTTGTGTCGGCCACTTGTGTCGCTTAGCTTAGTCACACAGCGACCTTGGTGCGCCTCTTTTTTTCTTTGCATCATGTGCTGTTTGGGGACAATTTTTTTGAAGTGCCATCCTGTCTTGACACTGCAGTGCCACTCCTAGATGGACCAGGTGTTTGTGTCGGCCACTTGTGTCGCTTAGCTTAGTCACACAGCGACCTTGGTGCGCCTCTTTTTTTCTTTGCATCATGTGCTGTTTGGAGACAATTTTTTTGAAGTGCCATCCTGCCTGACACTGCAGTGCCACTCCTAGATGGGCCAGGTGTTTGTGTCGGCCACTTGTGTCGCTTAGCTTAGCCATCCAGCGACCTCGGTGCAAATTGTAGGACTAAAAATAATATTGTGAGGTGTGAGGTGTTCAGAATAGACTGGAAATGAGTGGAAATTATGGTAATTGAGGTTAATAATACTATGGGATCAAAATGACCCCCAAATTCTATGATTTAAGCTGTTTTTTAGGGTTTTTTGAAAAAAACACCCGAATCCAAAACACACCCCAATCCGACAAAAAATTTTCGGTGAGGTTTTGCCAAAACGCGTCCGAATCCAAAACACGGCCGCGGAACCGAATCCAAAACCAAAACATAAAACACAAAAAATGTCCGGTGCACATCACTAGTTGTATTGGTAAAGGCAGAAAGTGGTTCTGGATAGAGAGGTGGCCAGAAACGTGTTGTACGGAAAAAGGTTTCATAGTAAGGGCCAGATGTACTAAGGGTGGGTACACACCTGAACGATGGTCAATGAGACCGAATTCAATTTGGCACTGACCAAGCCGGGTCGCATGCAATATCTTTCTGTTGACCATGCAGCGCGGCCAACCAGAGGATGTCGCATACAACCGGCAGGAGTGCGCAATTGTGCGTACACACTAGACAATGGAGATGATTTGTCACTCCAATACGGCAGATCGGTCCAATATCGTTCTGGTGCGTACCCACCCTAAGCCTCAAAAAAGTGATAAAGTGGAGAGTGATAAACTAGCAACCAATCAGCCCCTAACTGCCATTTTTCAAACACAGCCTGTAACATGGCAGTTAGGAGCTGATTGGCTGGTACTTTATCTCTCTCCTCTTCATAACTTTTTAAGGCTTAGTACATCTGGCTTTAATTCTCTAAACAACAAATGCTCTAAACATGACTCTCGCAAAAGTCCTAATATTACAAATAAGGGCTGTATGGTCAGTGGAGACGGAAGAGCGAATCTCCAATAGTAGTCAGGACGCGATGTATGGTTCCAATAATGTATTTTTAAAGTAGTATTTTTTTAAGACGATTGAACATATTGTATTTAAATTAGAGATGAGCGGGTTCGGATTTACTTGGTTCTTAACGCCAGAATTATCGCAAGTTCTTTTTTGGGGGGATTTTTCTTATTGGCTAACCAAAACACGTGACGTCCATGAGCCAATAAGGAGATTCAGGTAAATCCAAGTAAAAACGAACCCGCTCATCTCTAATTTAAATACAAAATGTGGACATACAGTAAGATGCTTAATGTATGTACGTTGCGAGTTGCATGTATCCTAGGCAGTGTCGGACTTGGACATGAAGGGCCCACCAGGGAAATGCTGCAGTAGGGGCCCATGCTTAAGGGTGTGGCCAGGCTCTACTGGGGCGTGGCCAGCAACTACAGAGGTTTGGATAACCTTTACAGAGTACAGTGGCGTGCGGTGAAGTCAGTGGCTGGTGAGGCACTACAGCCATAATGTCCGCTGAATTCCGCCGACCCCTACCGCCGCCGAGCCAATGCACGCTACTGCCTCTGAGCCGATGCCTGCTGCCACCGCCAATGGCTTACAATCTTGGCCACCATCAACTGACCCAGCCCTCCGCCACTGATTTGCATCTCAGTCCGATGCCGCCAATGTCCGCTGCCTGCCTGCTCATCATACTTGTGATATATTGTACATTTTTATAGAAAAATATATAAAAATTAGTGTTTGGGACTGGGAAGGGAGTGGGAGGAGGACATGAATGCAATTTTGTTGTCTAGGGCTTCCATTAACTTAATGGAGAAGGGTCTGAATGGGTTAAAAAAATTTTAAAAAAATGCGTGAGGTCCCCCCTCCTAAGTATAACCAGCCTCGGGCTCTTTGAGGTCCTGGTTGTTTAAATACTGGGAAAAAATTGGACAGGGGTTCCCCGTATTTAGACAACCAGCACCGGGCTCTTAGTCCGGTCCTGGTTCCAAAAATATGGGGGACAAAAGATGTAGGGGTCCCCCGTATTTTTAAAACCAACACCGGGCTTCACTAGCCAGGGACATAATGCCACAGCCAGTGGACACATTTATGTAGGTCCCTGCGGCCGTGACATTACCCCCCCAACTAGTCACCCCTGGCCGGGGTTCCCTGGAGGAGTGGGGACCCCTTAAATCAAAGGGTGTCCCCTCCAGGCACCCAAGGGCCAGGGGTGAAGCCCGAGGCTGTCCCCAGCACCCCTGGGCGGTGGGTGCCGGGCTGACAGCCATAAGTGTGTAAAAAAAGAATATTGTTTTTTGTTGTGGAACTACAAGGCCCAGCAAGCCTCCCCCGCTTGCTGGTACTTGGGGAACCTCAAGTACCAGCATGCGGAGAAATAACGTGCCCGCTGGTACCTGTAGTTCTAGAAAAAAACAAACAAATAAAAACACAACACACACACACACACACACACACCGTGAAAGTAAAAATGTATTAAAACACACTTACACACTCACACATACTGTACTTACCTATATCCCACGCCGATCACGTCCCCTTGTCCATGTAGAATCCAATAGGGGTACCTGTAAAAATTAAAATTATACTTACAAACTTCAATCCACAGGAGGCGAGAGAGAGAGAGAGAGAGAGAGAGAGAGAGAGAGAGAGAGAGAGAGAGAGAAATAGAGAAATAGAGAGAAATGAATGAATATTATACACTCGCTGACGTGGGGAGACGTTAGCACAGACAGGGGAGAGTGCTGCTGCTGGCTGGGAGGATGGAGCAGGCGCCCCCAATAGTTGTGAGCCCAGTAGCTGTACCCCCAGTAGCTGTGCCCCTTGTGGCTGTGCCCCCAGTAGTTGTGACCCCTGTAATTGTGCCCCCAGTTGCTGTGCCCCCTGTAGCTTTGCCCCCATAGCTGTGCCCCTTGCAGCAGTGCCCCGAGTAATTGTGACCCCTGTAGTTGTGCCCCCCAGTCGCTGTGCCCCTTGTAGCTGTGCCCCCTGTAGCTGTGCCCCCAGAAGCTGTGCCCCCTGTAGCTTTGCCCCCAGTAGTTGTGACTAGTGATGTGCACCGGACATTTTTCGGGTTTTGTGTTTTGGTTTTGGATTCGGTTCCGCGGCCGTGTTTTGGATTCGGACGCGTTTTTGCAAAACCCCACCGAAAATTTTTTGTCGGATTCGGGTGTGTTTTGGATTCGGGTGTTTTTTTTAAAAAAAACTAAAAAATAGCTTAAATCATAGAATTTGGGGGTCATTTTGATCCCATAGTATTATTAACCTCAATTACCATAATTTCCACTCATTTCCAGTCTATTCTGAACACCTCACACCTCACAATATTATTTTTAGTCCTACAATTTGCACCGAGGTCGCTGGATGGATAAGCTAAGCGACACAAGTGGCCGACACAAATTGTCTCCAAACAGCACATGATGCAAAGAAAAAAAGAGGCGCACCAAGGTCGCTGTGTGACTAAGCTAAGCGACACAAGTGGCCGACACAAACACCTGGCCCATCTAGGAGTGGCACTGCAGTGTCAGGCAGGATGGCACTTCCAAAAAATTGTCCTCAAACAGCACATGATGCAAAGAAAAAAAGAGGCGCACCAAGGTCGCTGTGTGACTAAGCTAAGCGACACAAGTGGCCGACACAAACACCTGGCCCATCTAGGAGTGGCACTGCAGTGTCAGGCAGGATGGCACTTCCAAAAAATTGTCCCCAAACAGCACATGATGCAAAGAAAAAAGAGGCGCACCAAGGTCGCTGGATGGCAAAGCTAAGCGACACAAGTGGCCGACACAAACACCTGGCCCATCTAGGAGTGGCACTGCAGTGTCAGGCAGGATGGCACTTCCAAAAAATTGTCCCCAAACAGCACATGATGCAAAGAAAAAAAGAGGCGCACCAAGGTCACTGTGTGATTAAGCTAAGCGACACAAGTGGCCGACACAAACCCCTGGCCCATCTAGGAGTGGCACTGCAGTGTCAGGCAGGATGGCACTTCCAAAAAATTGTCCCCAAACAGCACATGATGCTAAGAAAAATGAAAGAAAAAAGAGGTGCAAGATGGAATTGTGATTGGGCCCTCCCACCCACCCTTATGTTGTATAAACAGGACATGCACACTTTAACGAACCCATCATTTCAGCGACAGGGTCTGCCACACGACTGTGACTGAAATAACTGGTTGGTTTGGGCCCCCACCAAAAAAAGAAGCAATCAATCTCTCCTTGCACAAACTGGCTCTACAGAGGCAAGATGTCCACCTCATCATCATCCTCCGATTCCTCACCCCTTTCACTGTGTACATCCCCCTCCTCACAGATTATTAATTTGTCCCCACTGGAATCCACCATCTCAGGTCCCCGTGTACTTTCTGGAGGCAATTGCTGCTGGTGAATGTCTCCACGGAGGAATTGATTATAATTCATTTTGATGAACATCATCTTCTCCACATTTTCTGGAAGTAACCTCGTACGCCGATTGCTGACAAGGTGAGCGGCTGCAGTAAACACTCTTTCGGAGTACACACTGGAGGGAGGGCAACTTAGGTAGAGTAAAGCCAGTTTGTGCAAGGGCCTCCAAATTGCCTCTTTTTCCTGCCAGTATACGTACGGATTGTCTGACGTGCCTACTTGGATGCGGTCACTCATATAATCCTCCACCATTCTTTCCATGGTGGCCAAAATGTAGTGCTCTGATTTCAACAGATTGACCACCCGTGAATCCTGGTTATGCGAATTAAGGGCTCCATCCACAAGTCCCACATGCCTAGCAGAATCGCTCTGTTTTAGCTCCTCCTTCAATGTCTCCAGCTTCTTCTGCAAAAGCCTGATGAGGGGAATGACCTTACTCAGGCTGGCAGTGTCTGAACTGACTTCACGTGTGGCAAGTTCAAAGGGTTGCAGAACCTTGCACAACGTTGAAATCATTCTCCACTGCGCTTGAGTCAGGTGCATTCCCCCTCCTTTGCCTATATCGTGGGCAGATGTATAGGCTTGAATGGCCTTTTGCTGCTCCTCCATCCTCTGAAGCATATAGAGTTTTGAATTCCACCTCGTTACCACCTCTTGCTTCAGATGATGGCAGGGCAGATTCAGGAATGTTTGGTGGTGCTCCAGTCTTCTGTACGCGGTGCCTGAATGCCGAAAGTGGCCCGCAATTCTTCGGGCCACCGACAGCATCTCTTGCACGCCCCTGTCGTTTTTTAAATAATTCTGCACCACCAAATTCAATGTATGTGCAAAACATGGGACGTGCTGGAATTTGCCCAGATGTAATGCACGCACAATATTGCTGGCGTTGTCCGATGTCACAAATCCCCAGGAGAGTCCAATTGGGGTAAGCCATTCTGCGATGATATTCCTCAGTTCCCGTAAGAGGTTGTCAGCTGTGTGCCTCTTATGGAAAGCGGTGATACAAAGCGTAGCCTGCCTAGGAACGAGTTGGCGTTTGCGAGATGCTGCTACTGGTGCCGCCGCTGCTGTTCTTGCTGCGGGAGGCAATACATCTACCCAGTGGGCTGTCACAGTCATATAGTCCTGAGTCTGCCTTGCTCCACTTGTCCACATGTCCGTGGTTAAGTGGACATTGGGTACAACATCATTTTTTAGGACACTGGTGAGTCTTTTTCTGAGGTCTGTGTACATTTTCAGTATCGCCTGCCTAGAGAAATGGAACCTAGATGGTATTTGGTACCGGGGACACAGTACCTCAATCAAGTCTCTAGTTACCTCTGAATTAACGATGGATACCGGAACCACGTTTCTCACCGCCCAGGCTGCCAAGGCCTGAGTTATCTACTTTGCAGCAGGATGACTGCTGTGATATTTCATCTTCCTCGCAAAGGACTGTTGGACAGTCAATTGCTTACTGGAAGTAGTACAAGTGGTCTTCCGACTTCCCCTCTGGGATGACGATCGACTCCCAGCAGCAACAACAGCAGCGCCAGCAGCAGTAGGCGTTACACTCAAGGATGCATCGAAGGAATCCCAGGCAGGAGAGGACTCGTCAGACTTGACAGTGACATGGCCTGCAGGACTATTGGCTTTCCTGGGTAAGGAGGAAATTGACACTGAGGGAGTTGGTGGTGTGGTTTGCAGGAGCTTGGTTACAAGAGGAAGGGATTTAGTGGTCAGTGGACTGCTTCCGCTGTCACCCAAAGTTTTTGAACTTGTCACTGACTTATGATGAATGCGCTGCAGGTGACGTATAAGGGAGGATGTTCCGAGGTGGTTAACGTCCTTACCCCTACTTATTACAGCTTGACAAAGGCAACACACGGTTAGACACCTGTTGTCCGCATTTGTGTTGAAATAATTCCACACCGAAGAGGTGATTTTTTTTGTATTTTGACCAGGCATGTCAAAGGCCATATTCGTCCCACGGACAACAGGTGTCTCCTCGGGTGCCTGACTTAAACAAACCACCTCACCATCAGAATCCTCCTTGTCAATTTCCTCCCCAGCGCCAGCAACACCCATATCCTCATCCTGGTGTACTTCAACAGTGACATCTTCAATTTGACTATCAGAAATTGGACTGCGGGTGCTCCTTCCAGCACTTGCAGGGGGCGTGCAAATGGTGGAAGACGCAAGCTCTTCCCGTCCAGTGTTGGGATGGTCAGGCATCGCAACCGACACAATTGGACTCTCTTTGGGGATTTGTGATTTAGAAGAACGCACAGTTCTTTGCTGTGCTTTTGCCAGCTTAAGTCTTTTCATTTTTCTAGCGAGAGGATGAGTGCTTCCATCCTCATATGAAGCTGAACCACTAGCCATGAACATAGGCCACGGCCTCAGCCGTTCCTTGCCACTCCGTGTCATAAATGGCATATTGGCAAGTTCACGCTTCTCCTCAGACGATTTTAATTTTGATTTTTGGGTCATTTTACTGAACTTTTGTTTTTTGGATTTTACATGCTCTCTACTATGACATTGGGCATCGGCCTTGGCAGACGACGTTGATGGCATTTCATCATCTCGGCCATGACTAGTAGCAGCATCTTCAGCACGAGGTGGAAGTGGATCTTGATCTTTCCCTATTTTAACCTCCACATTTTTGTTCTCCATTTTTTAATGTGTGGAATTATATGCCAGTATCAATAGCAATGGCCTACTACTATATTTACTGCGCACAACTGAAATGCACCACAGGTATGGATGGATAGTATACTTGACGACACAGAGGTAGGTACAGCAGTGGCCTACCGTACTGCTATATATATGGTATACTGGTGTTCACTGTGTCAGCAAACTGCAAAACTAAAATGCACCACAGGTATAGAATGTAGATGGATAGTATACTTAATAGATGACGACACAGAGGTAGGTACAGCAGTGGCCTACTGTACTGCTATATATAGTATACTGGTGGTCACTGTGTCAGCAAACTGCAAAACTAAAATGCACCACAGGTATAGAATGTAGATGGATAGTATACTTAATGGATGACGACACAGAGGTAGGTACAGCAGTGACCTACCGTACTGCTATATATAGTATACTGGTGGTCACTGTGTCAGCAAACTGCATAACTAAAATGCACCACAGGTATAGAATGTAGATGGATAGTATACTTAATGACGACACAGAGGTAGGTACAGCAGTGGCCTTCCGTACCGTACTGCTATATATAGTATACTGGTGGTCACTGTGTCAGCAAACTGCAAAACTAAAATGCACCACAGGTATAGAATGTAGATGGATAGTATACTTAATGACGACACAGAGGTAGGTACAGCAGTGGCCTTCCGTACCGTACTGCTATATATAGTATACTGGTGGTCACTGTGTCAGCAAACTGCAAAACTAAAATGCACCACAGGTATAGAATGTAGATGGATAGTATACTTAATGAATGACGACACAGAGGTAGGTACAGCAGTGGCCTACCGTACTGCTATATATAGTATACTGGTGGTCACTGTGTCGGCAAACTGCAAAACTAAAATGCACCACAGGTATAGAATGTAGATGGATAGTATACTTAATGAATGACGACACAGAGGTAGGTACAGCAGTGGCCTACCGTACTGCTATATATAGTATACTGGTGGTCACTGTGTCAGCAAACTGCAAAACTAAAATGCACCACAGGTATAGAATGTAGATGGATAGTATACTTAATGAATGACGACACAGAGATAGGTACAGCAGTGGCCTACCGTACTGCTATATATAGTATACTGGTGGTCACTGTGTCAGCAAACTGCAAAACTAAAATGCACCACAGGTATAGAATGTAGATGGATAGTATACTTAATAACGACACAGAGGTAGGCACAGCAGTGGCCTTCCGTATCGTACTGCTATATATAGTATACTGGTGGTCACTGTGTCAGCAAAACTCTGCACTGTACTCCTCCTATATAATATTAATTATACTGGTGGTCCCCAGTCCCCACAATAAAGCAGCACACTGAGCACAGATATGGAGTGTTTTTCAGGCAGACAACGTATACTGGTGGTCACTGTCAGCAAAACTCTGCACTGTACTCCTGCTATATAATACAGCTGCTCCCCAGTCCCCACAATTAAGCAGTGTGAGCACTCAGCACAGATATATTATGCAGCACACTGAGCACAGATATGGTATGGAGCGGTTTTTTTTAGGCAGAGAATGGATAAAAACTGGTGGTCACTTATCAGCAAAACTCTGCACTGTACTCCTCCTAACAGCTGCTCCCCAGTCCTCCCCACAATTAAGCAATAAAGCAATCAAGTTCAACAATAAACGGAGAGGACGCCAGCCACGTCCTCTCCCTATCATCTCCAATGCACGAGTGAAAATGGCGGCGACGCGCGGCTGCTTATATAGAATCCGAATCTCGCGAGAATCCGACAGCGGGATGATGACGTTCGGGCGCGCTCGGGTTAGCCCACACAGCCCACGGCGCCTGCTGCAGCGGGGATGGGGGGGGGGGGGGGGTTGGACAGCGGATCCAGCACTGGATCCGCTGGGCCAATCACATCTGGGGGACTGACAGGGGCGTGCATTCATCGGGGCTGAATGCACGCCCCTGTCATTGAGGCACCAGTATAGGTGCCGCTTCCCAATGCTTTTTCAATGGGCTTTCACAGCCTATTGCTGCGCCCCGCCCCCTGCCCGCCCCCAGCTGCCTGTACTTTAATGTTAACAGCGGGAGGCACCTCTCCCGCTGCCTCCCAGCCTGACATTTTCCCGGGATGGGGCGGGGGGGGGGGGGGGGGATTTTTAAAATAATAAAATAAGATATTTATCACAGACTCTGTTATAAATATCATCTTTTTATTATTTTAAGCATTATGACAGGGGAGGCTCTGCCTTTCCTGCCTCCCCTGACTGCACGTCCCTGACAGAGTACATGTTCTGTTCCCCTTGGTAAATATATAATAACGCATATTCTTGTGAAGTATAATGTAACATATGCATAATTCAAGTGCACTAGGATAGAGTCTAGCACATGATCCCTAGAGGAAGAGGAGGGCCCACAGGAAGTGGGGCCCACCGGTGGATTCCCCTGTTCACCTGTGGGCCAGTCCCACCCTGGATTCCCAGGAGGGTATAGATTACAGAGTGCTACTTCCCTTAAGCATATCTTGTTGCTATTGATGCACATATCTGGCAATTTGTGTAGAATAAAAAAAAAAAAAAGAAAAAGAAATACATTTTAAATATAATGGCGCTAATGTGCTGGAGCTGTTGCCGCAATTACATGGTGATGACCAGCGTGGGTCGTACCCCTCCCAGAAGAGGGGCAACTAGCTCCAGTGACGTGCGGTGAGGTCAGTGCCTGGGGAAGCACACGTGGATGTTGGTCTGACTATCCCCTGCCATACTGCACCCACCTGCACCGCCACCTCCTGCCACACTGCACCCACCTGCACCGCCACCTCCTGCCACACTGCACCCACCTGCACCGCCACCTCCTGCCACACTGCACCCACCTGCACCTCCACCTCCTGCCACACTGCACCCACCTGCACCTCCACCTCCTGCCACACTGCACCCACCTGCACCGCCACCTCCTGCCACACTGCACCCACCTGCACCGCCACCTCCTGCCATACTGCACCCACCTGCACCGCCACCTCCTGCCACACTGCACCCACCTGCACCGCCACCTCCTGCCATACTGCACCCACCTGCACCGCCACCTCCTGCCACACTGCACCCACCTGCACCGCCACCTCCTGCCACACTGCACCCACCTGCACCGCCACCTCCTGCCACACTGCACCCACCTGCACCGCCACCTCTTGCCACACTGCACCCACCTGCACCGCCACCTCCTGCCACACTGCACCCACCTGCACTGACACCCCCTGCTGCACTGCATCCACCTGCACTAACACCCTCTGCCACACTGCACCCGCCTGCACCGCCACCTCCTGCCACACTGCACCGCCACCTCCTGCCACACTGCACTGCACACATAACACACATACTGTAAGTAGCTGACACCCAGCCCGCAAATACGCCCCCGCCACAATATACAACAGCGCCGGCAGCTCCCCTCTTAGCCCCCACCCCCAGCAGCGGCTCTTTCCACCACATCCCCCACCCCACCCCCCACCCCCCTCCTCAGCAGCCAGCAAATCCCCTCTCTCCCCCCTGCAGCAGCTGGCAACCCTTATCTCTCCCCCCTGCAGCAGGTCGCAGCCCTCCTTTCTCTGCCCCTGCACCAGCCGGCTACTCTTCTCTCTCTTTCCCCCTGCAGCAGCTGGTAGCCCCCCCTCTCTGTCCCCCACAGAGGCCGGCAACCCCCCCTCTCTCTCTCCCCCAGCAGTGGCTTTTTCCCCCGCTGCAGACAGCAACCCCCCTTTCTCACCCCGCAGCAGCTCTCTTCACCTGCAACGATCCTAAACGATGCGCAGACCAGGTAACCGGTGAGGGAGACCCGCAGCTGCAGGTAGCGGTCTGTGGCTGGTGAGAAGAGGGTGTCCTGTATGCGGAGCTGGAGGGGAGGACATCCAAGCAGCTGCAGGTCCGGCGGCATCTCGAACCCCTGTCACAGGCTCCGGAGTGAAGAGCGGTGAGTGGTAAACATGGCCAGCCAAGGGATAATCTGGCAGCCCGCCCCTGTCAGCGCTGTCCAATAACATCTGTGGGTTGAAGGCATGGACCCATCAATGAGGCAGAAGTACTAGTGCCGCTTCTCCTCATATTTTTAATGGACTTTTAGTGCCCACATCTTGGCCCCGCCCCCTGCCCGTTCCCCGCTTCACACACTTTATTGTAGTCAGTGGGAGGCAGCGCTCTCACTGCCTCCCATCTAGATGTGGTTACATTTCAACAGCAATAATGATAACTAGTGATGAGTGGGTTCGGTTCCTCAGGATCCGAACCCCCCCGAACTTCACCCATTTTACACGGTTCCGAGGCAGACTCGGATCTTCCCGCCTTGCTCGGTTAACCCGAGCGCGCCCGAACGTCATCATCCCGCTGTCGGATTGTAGCGAGATTCGTATTCTGTATAAGGAGCCATGCGTCGCCGCCATTTTCACTCGTGCATTGGAGATGATAGCGAGAGGACGTGCAGCGTTCTCTCAGTTTCTGTGTTCAGTGTGCTGCAAATATCTGTGCTCAGTGTGCTGCAAATATCTGTGCTCAGTGTGCTGCAAATATCTGTGCTCAGTGTGCTGAAAATATCTACGTTCTCTGCCTGAAAAACGCTCCATATCTGTGCTGCATTGTAGTATATAGTAGGAGGACAGTGCAGAATTTTGCTGACCACCAGTATATATATAGCAGTACGGTACAGTAGTCCACTGCTCTACCTACCTCTGTGTCGTCAAGTATACTATCCATCCATACCTGTGCTGTATTTTAGTTGTGTGCAGTATATAGTAGGAGGGGACAGTGCAGAATGTTGCTGTGACCATCAGTATATATATAGCAGTACGGTACAGTAGTCCACTGCTCTACCTCTGTGTCATCAAGTATACTATGCATCCATACCTGTGCTGCATTTTAGTTGTGCGCAGTATATAGTAGTGATGAGCGGATTCGGCGCTCATCACTAGTATATAGTAGGAGGGGACAGTGCAGAATGTTGCTGTGACCACCAGTATATATATAGCAGTACGGTACAGTAGTCCACTGCTCTACCTACCTCTGTGTCGTCAAGTATACTATGCATCCATACCTGTGCTGCATTTTAGTTGTGCGCAGTATATAGTAGGAGGGGACAGTGCAGAATGTTGCTGTGACCACCAGTATATATATAGCAGTACGGTACAGTAGTCCACTGCTCTACCTACCTCTGTGTCGTCAAGTATACTATGCATCCATACCTGTGCTGCATTTTAGTTGTGCGCAGTATATAGTAGGAGGGGAAAGTGCAGAATGTTGCTGTGACCACCAGTATATATATAGCAGTACGGTACAGTAGTCCACTGCTCTACCTCTGTGTCGTCAAGTATACTACAAAAGTTCAGTAAAATGACCCAAAAATCAAAATTAAAAGCGTCTGATGAGAAGCGTAAACTTGACAATATGCCATTTACGACACGGAGTGGCAAGGAACGGCTGAGGCCCTGGCCTATGTTCATGGCTAGTGGTTCACACAGCTACCTCATTGCACCTCTTTTTTTCTTTGCATCATGTGCATTTTTGGGGACTATTTTTTAAATCTGCCATCCTGTCTGACACTGCAGTGCCACTCCTAGATGGGCCAGGTGTTTGTGTCGGCCACTTGGGTCGCTTAGCTTAGCCATCCAGCGACCTCAGTGCAAATTATAGGACTAAAAATAATATTGTGAGGTGTGAGGTGTTCATAATAGACTGGAAATGAGTGGAAATTATGGTTATTGAGGTTAATAATACTATAGAATCAAAATGACCCCCACATTCTATGATTTAAGCTGTTTTTGAGGATTTTTTGTAAAAAAACACCCGAATCCGACAAAAAAATTTCAGGGGGGTTTTGCCGAAACGCGTCCGAATCCAAAACACAACCATGGAAACGAATCCAAAACCAAAACACAAAACACAAAAAATTTCCGGTGCACATCACTAATGATTAGTGATGTGCACCGGACATTTTTTTGGTTTTGTGTTTTGGCTTTGGATTCGATTCCGCGGCCGTGTTTTGGATTCGGACGCGTTTTGGCATAACCTCACCGAAAAATTTTTGTCGGATTCGGGTGTGTTTTGGATTCAGGTGTTTTTTACAAAAAACCCTAAAAAACAGCTTAAATCATAGAATTTGGGGGTCATTTTGATCCCATAGTTTTATTAACCTCAATAACCACAATTTCCACTCATTTCCAGTCTATTCTGAACACCTCACACCTCACAATATTATTTTTAGTCCTAAAATTTGCACCGAGGTCACTGGATGGCTAAGCTAAGCGATACAAGTGGCCGACACAAACACCTGGCCCATCTAGGAGTGGCACTGCAGTGTCAGGCAGGATGGCACTTCAAAAAAATAGTCCACAAACAGCACATGATGCAAAGAAAAAAAGAGGCGCACCAAGGTGGCTGTGTGACTAAGCTAAGCGACACAAGTGGCCGACACAAACACCTGGCCCATCTAGGAGTGGCACTGCAGTGTCAGGCAGGATGGCACTTCCAAAAAATTGCCCCCAAACAGCACATGATGCAAAGAAAAAAGAGGCGCACCAAGGTCGCTGTGTGACTAAGCTAAGCGACACAAGTGGCCGACACAAACACATGGCCCATCTAGGAGTGGCAGTGCCGTAACTAGGCATTTTAGCGCTGTGTGCAAGAAACGACAGTGGCGCCCCCCCCATGTAAGATAGGGGCAGTGCGCGCCATAGGCGCTCGAAAAATTTACAGGGGCGTGGCTTCACGGGGAAGGGGCGTGGCCACAAAATAATAGCAATTCATACTACGGTGCACAGTAGTCTACATTATTCAAATTACGCTGCACAGTAGCGCCACTACACCAGGTAGAGCCCCTTTTATACATTACAGCAGACAGAGTCCCCCTTTTTACACATTACAGCAGACAGTCCCCCTTTTTACACATTGCGGCAGCCAGTCCCCCTTTTTACACATTGCGGCAGCCAGGCCCCCTCTTTACACATTGCGTCAGCCAGTCCCCCTTTTTACACATTGCGGCAGCCAGTCCCCCTTTTTACATATTGCGGCAGCCAGGCTCCCTATTTACACATTACGGCAGCCAGGCCCCCTTTTCACACATTGCGGCAGCCAGGCCCCCTCTTTACACATTGCAGCAGCCAGGACCCCTTTTTACACATTGCGGCAGCCAGGCCCCCTCTTTACACATTGCGGCAGCCAGTCCCCCTTTTTACACATTGCGGCAGCCAGGCCCCCTTTTTACACATTGCGGCAGCCAGTCTCTTTTTTTACACATTGCGGCAGCCAGGACCCCTTTTTACACATTGCGGCAGCCAGGCCCCCTTTTTACACATTGCGGAAGCCAGGCCCCCTTTTTATACATTGCGGCAGCCAGGACCCCTTTTTACACATTGCGGCAGCCAGGCCCCCTTTTTACACATTGCGGCAGACGGTGTCCCCATGAGAGAGAGAGAGAGAGAGAGAGGGAGGGATATACTTACCTTCTCCCCGCTGACAGGCTCCTCGTGCTGGTATCTCCCTCTCGGTGCAGGCAGTGAGGTGAGAAGGAGGAGGAGGGAGGGGGATTGGAGCCGCAGCAGCGCTATTTGATTGGTAGTAAGCGCCGCTGCAGCATCCCCCTCTCCTTCCGTATTGGTTGCCTGGCGCTGCTGTGGATGCTGGGATGGAGGAACCGCATCCCAGCATCCATAGCAGCGCCGGGCAGCCAATACAGAAGGAGAGGGGCATGCTGCAGCGGCGCTTACTACCAATCAAATAGCGCTGCTGCGGCTCCCTGCTCCCCCTCCCTCCTCCTCCTTGAACGCTGCCCGTCGCTGGTCTCTTCTCCATCCAGCGCAGTGCACGGCGCACACAGCAGCCAGAGGCGGCATGTAATGAGTCAATTTGGCTCATTACATGCCACTGGCCGTTGCGCCCTCAGGGCAACTGCGCTGTGTGCCAAGCCCACTTGGCACACACGTAGTTACGGCCCTGAGGAGTGGCACTGCAGTGTCAGACAGGATGGCACTTCAAAAAAATTGTCCCCAAACAGCACATGATGCAAAGAAAAATTAAAGAAAAAAGAGGTGCAAGATGGAATTGTCCTTGGGCCCTCCCACCACCCTTATGTTGTATAAACAGGACATGCACACTTTAACGAACCCATCATTTCAGCGACAGGGTCTGCCACACGACTGTGACTGAAATGACTGGTTGGTTTGGGCCCCCACCAAAAAAAGAAGCAATCAATCTCTCCTTGCACAAACTGGCTCTACACAGGCAAGATGTCCACCTCATCATCATCCTCCGATTCCTCACCCCTTTCACTGTGTACATCCCCCTCCTCACAGATTATGAATTCGTCCCCACTGGAATCCACCATCTCAGGTCCCTGTGTACTTTGTGGAGGCAATTGCTGCTGGTGAATGTCTCCACGGAGGAATTGATTATAATTCATTTTGATGAACATCATCTTCTCCACATTTTCTGGAAGTAACCTCGTACGCCGATTGCTGACAAGGTGAGCGGCTACACTAAACACTCTTTCGGAGTACACACTGGAGGGAGGGCAACTTAGGTAGAATAAAGCCAGTTTGTGCAAGGGCCTCCAAATTGCCTCTTTTTCCTGCCAGTATACGTACGGACTGTCTGACGTGCCTACTTGGATGCGGTCACTCATATAATCCTCCACCATTCTTTCAATGGTGAGAGAATCATATGAAGTGACAGTAGACGACATATCAGTAATCGTTGGCAGGTCCTTCAGTACGGACCAGATGTCAGCACTCGCTCCAGACTGCCCTGCATCACCGCCAGCGGGTAGGCTCGGAATTCTTAGCCTTTTCCTCGCACCCCCAGTTGCGGGAGAATGTGAAGGAGGAGATGTTGATGGGTCACGTTCCGCTTGACTTGACAATTTTCTCACCAGCAGGTCTTTGAACCTCTGCAGACTTGTGTCTGCCGGAAAGAGAGATCCAACGTAGGTTTTAAATCTAGGATCGAGCACGGTGGCCAAAATGTAGTGCTCTGATTTCAACAGATTGACCACCCGTGAATCCTGGTAAAGCGAATTAAGGGCTCCATCCACAAGTCCCACATGCCTAGCGGAATCGCTCTGTTTTAGCTCCTCCTTCAATGTCTCCAGCTTCTTCTGCAAAAGCCTGATGAGAGGAATGACCTGACTCAGGCTGGCAGTGTCTGAACTGACTTCACGTGTGGCAAGTTCAAAGGGTTGCAGAACCTTGCACAACGTTGAAATCATTCTCCACTGCGCTTGAGTCAGGTGCATTCCCCCTCCTTTGCCTATATCGTGGGCAGATGTATAGGCTTGAATGGCCTTTTGCTGCTCCTCCATCCTCTGAAGCATATAGAGGGTTGAATTCCACCTCGTTACCACCTCTTGCTTCAGATGATGGCAGGGCAGGTTCAGGACTGTTTGGTGGTGCTCCAGTCTTCTGTACGCGGTGGCTGAATGCCGAAAGTGGCCCGCAATTCTTCGGGCCACCGACAGCATCTCTTGCACGCCCCTGTCGTTTTTTAAATAATTCTGCACCACCAAAGTCATGTATGTGCAAAACATGGGACGTGCTGGAAGTTGCCCAGATGTAATGCACGCACAATATTGCTGGCGATGTCCGATGTCACAAATCCCCAGGAGAGTCCAATTGGGGTAAGCCATTCTGCGATGATCTTCCTCAGTTTCCGTAAGTGGTTGTCCGCTGTGTGCCTCTTCTGGAAAGCGGTGATACAAAGCGTAGCCTGCCTAGGAACGAGTTGGCGTTTGCGAGATGCTGCTACTGGTGCCGCCGCTGCTGTTCTTGCTGTGGGAGGCAATACATCTACCCAGTGGGCTGTCACAGTCATACAGTCCTGAGTCTGCCCTGCTCCACTTGTCCACATGTCTGTGGTTAAGTGGACATTGGGTACAACATCATTTTTTAGGACACTGGTGAGTCTTTTTCTGAGGTCTGTGTACATTTTCGGTATCGCCTGCCTAGAGAAATGGAACCTAGATGGTATTTGGTACCGGGGACACAGTACCTCAATCAAGTCTATAGTTGCCTCTGAATTAACGATGGATACCGGAACCACGTTTCTCACCGCCCAGGCTGCCAAGGCCTGAGTTATCTGCTTTGCAGCAGGATGACTGCTGTGATATTTCATCTTCCTCGCAAAGGACTGTTGGACAGTCAATTGCTTACTGGAAGTAGTACAAGTGGTCTTCCGACTTCCCCTCTGGGATGACGATCGACTCCCAGCAGCTACAACAGCAGCGCCAGCAGCAGTAGGCGTTACACTCAAGGATGCATCGGAGGAATCCCAGGCAGGAGAGGACTCGTCAGACTTGCCAGTGACATGGCCTGCAGGACTATTGGCTTTCCTGGGTAAGGAGGAAATTGACACTGAGGGAGTTGGTGGTGTGGTTTGTAGGAGCTTGGTTACAAGAGGAAGGGATTTAGTGGTCAGTGGACTGCTTCCGCTGTCACCCAAAGTTTTTGAACTTGTCACTGACTTATGATGAATGCGCTGCAGGTGACGTATAAGGGAGGATGTTCCGAGGCGGTTAACGTCCTTACCCCTACTTATTACAGCTTGACAAAGGCAACACACGGCTTGACACCTGTTGTCCGCATTTGTGTTGAAATAATTCCACACCGAAGAGCTGATTTTTTTTGTATTTTGACCAGGCATGTTAACAGGTGTCTCCCCGGGTGCCTGACTTAAACAAACCACCTCACCATCAGAATCCTCCTTGTCAATTTCCTCCCCAGCGCCAGCAACACCCATATCCTCATCCTGGTGTACTTCAACAGTGACATCTTCAATTTGACTATCAGGAACTGGACTGCGGGTGCTCCTTCCAGCACTTGCAGGGGGCGTGCAAATGGTGGAAGGCGCAAGCTCTTCACGTCCAGTGTTGGGAAGGTCAGGCATCGCAACCGACACAATTGGACTCTCCTTGGGGATTTGTGATTTAGAAGAACGCACAGTTCTTTGCTGTGCTTTTGCCAGCTTAAGTCTTTTCATTATTCTAGCGAGAGGATGAGTGCTTCCATCCTCATGTGAAGCTGAACCACTAGCCATGAACATAGGCCAGCGCCTCAGCCGTTCCTTGCCACTCCGTGTCGTAAATGGCATATTGGCAAGTTTACGCTTCTCCTCAGATGCTTTTAATTTTGATTTTTGGGTCATTTTACTGAACTTTTGTTTTTTGGATTTTACATGCTCTCTACTATGACATTGGGCATCGGCCTTGGCAGACGACGTTGATGGCATTTAATCGTATCGGCCATGACTAGTGGCAGCAGCTTCAGCACGAGATGGAAGTGGATCTTGATCTTTCCCTATTTTAACCTCCACATTTTTGTTCTCCTTTTTTTAATGTGTGGAATTATATGCCAGTAACTATCAATAGCAATGGCCTACTACTATATATACTGCGCACAACTGAAATGCACCACAAGTATGGATGGATAGTATACTTGACGACACAGAGGTAGGTAGAGCAGTGGCCTTCCGTACCGTACTGCTATATATACTGGTGGTCACTGTCAGCAATCTGCAAAACTAAAATGCACAACAGGTATAGAATGTAGATGGATAGTATACTTAATGACGACACAGAGGTAGGTACAGCAGTGGCCTTCAGTACCGTACTGCTATATATAGTATACTGGTGGTCACTGTGTCAGCAAACTGCAAAACTAAAATGCACCACAGGTATAGAATGTAGATGGATAGTATACTTAATGACAACACAGAGGTAGGTACAGCAGTGGCCTTCCATACCGTACTGCTATATATAGTATACTGGTGGTCACTGTGTCAGCAAACTGCAAAACTAAAATGCACCACAGGTATAGAATGTAGATGTATAGTATACTTAATGATGACACAGAGGTAGGTACAGCAGTGGCCTTCTGTACCGTACTGCTATATATAGTATACTGGTGGTCACTATGTCAGCAAACTGCAAAACTAAAATGCACCACAGGTAAAGAATGTAGATGGATAGTATACTTAATGACGACACAGAGGTAGGTACAGCAGTGGCCTTCCGTACCGTACTGCTATATATAGTATACTGGTGGTCACTGTGTCAGCAAATTGCAAAACTAAAATGCACCACAGGTATAGAATGTAGATGGATAGTATACTTAATGACGACACAGAGGTAGGTACAGCAGTGGCCTTCCGTACCGTACTGCTATATATAGTATACTGGTGGTCACTGTGTCAGCAAACTGCAAAACTAAAATGCACCACAGGTATAGAATGTAGATGGATAGTATACTTAATGATGACACAGAGGTAGGTACAGCTGTGGCCTTCCGTACCGTACTGCTATATATAGTATACTGGTGCTCACTGTGTCAGCAAATTGCAAAACTAAAATGCACCACAGGTATAGAATGTAGATGGATAGTATACTTAATGACGACACAGAGGTAGGTACAGCAGTGGCCTTCCGTACCGTACTGCTATATATAGTATACTGGTGGTCACTGTGTCAGCAAACTGCAAAACTAAAATGCACCACAGGTATAGAATGTAGATGGATAGTATACTTAATGATGACACAGAGGTAGGTACAGCTGTGGCCTTCCGTACCGTACTGCTATATATAGTATACTGGTGTTCACTGTGTCAGCAAACTGCAAAACTAAAATGCACCACAGGTATAGAATGTAGATGGATAGTATACTTAATGACGACACAGAGGTAGGTACAGCAGTGGCCTTCCGTACCATACTGCTATATATAGTATACTGGTGGTCACTGTGTCAGCAAACTGCAAAACTAAAATGCACCACAGGTATAGAATGTAGATGGATAGTATACTTAATGACGACACAGAGGTAGGTACAGCAGTGGCCTTCCGTACCGTACTGCTATATATAGTATACTGGTGGTCGCTGTGTCAGCAAACTGCAAAACTAAAATGCACCACAGGTATAGAATGTAGATGGATAGTATACTTAATGACGACACAGAGGTAGGTACAGCAGTGGCCTTCCGTACCGTACTGCTATATATAGTATACTGGTGGTCACTGTGTCAGCAAACTGCAAAACTAAAATGCACCACAGGTATAGAATGTAGATGGATAGTATACTTAATGACGACACAGAGGTAGGTACAGCAGTGGCCTTCCGTACCGTACTGCTATATATAGGATACTGGTGGTCACTGTGTCAGCAAACTGCAAAACTAAAATGCACCACAGGTATAGAATGTAGATGGATAGTATACTTAATGACGACACAGAGGTAGGTACAGCAGTGGCCTTCCGTACCGTACTGCTATATATAGTATACTGGTGGTCACTGTGTCAGCAAACTGCAAAACTAAAATGCACCACAGGTATAGAATGTAGATGGATAGTATACTTAATGACGACACAGAGGTAGGTACAGCAGTGGCCTTCCGTACTGTACTGCTATATATAGTATACTGGTGGTCACTGTGTCAGCAAACTGCAAAACTAAAATGCACCACAGGTATAGAATGTAGATGGATAGTATACTTAATGACGACACAGAGGTAGGTACAGCAGTGGCCTTCCGTACCGTACTGCTATATATAGTATACTGGTGGTCACTGTGTCAGCAAACTGCAAAACTAAAATGCACCACAGGTATAGAATCTAGATGGATAGTATACTTAATGACGACACAGAGGTAGGTACAGCAGTGGCCTACTGTACCGTAATGCTATATATTATATACTGGTGGTCACTGGTCCGCAAAACTCTGCACTGTACTCCTCCTATATAATATTATACTGGTGGTCCCCAGTCCCCACAATAAAGCAGCACACTGAGCACAGATATGGAGTGTTTTTCAGGCAGACAACGTATACTGGTGGTCACTGTCAGCAAAACTCTGCACTGTACTCCTGCTATATAATACAGCTGCTCCCCAGTCCCCACAATTAAGCAGTGTGAGCACAGATATATGCAGCACACTGAGCACAGATATGGAGCGTTTTTTTCAGGCAGAGAACGGATAACTGGTGGTCACTGATCAGCAAAACTCTGCACTGTACTCATCCTATATTATACAGCTGCTCCCCAGCCCTCCCCACAATTAAGCAATAGTGCACAATCAAGTTCAACAATAATGGAGAGGACGCCAGCCACGTCCTCTCCCTAACATTTCCAATGCACGAGTGAAAATGGCAGCAACGTGCGGCTGCTTATATAGAATCCGAATCTCGCGAGAATCCGACAGCTGGATGATGACGTTCAGGCGCGCTCGGATTAACCGAGCCATACGGGAGAATCCGAGTATGCCTCGGACCCGTGTAAAAAGGGTGAAGTTCGGGGGGGTTCGGTTTCCGAGAAACCGAACCCGCTCATCACTACTAATGATTACAATAATACAAAGCAGATATTTATAACAGTATATATGTGTTATAAATATCTTTTGTGTATTATTTTAATCATTATGACAGGGGAGGCACTGCCTTCCCTGCCTCCCCTGACTGCACGTCCCTGAAGTCTAGCACTAGCATGATGCTATGACAAGCTGGGCCTGTGTTACTATAAGATGGTAGACTGTGCATTTAAAAACCAAAACGAGCACACATAAAAAGATGTTCTAGCAGGGATTAGTGAGGGTTGTGTATTTGTACTACTCACTAATTCATCATTTCCAAACGTGTTCTTTGTGATTGCAGACTACACAGTGGCCGCAAGTCACTGACTTGCAGTAGCAATTCTTGCTCTACATCTACATCCGGGTGTGGTTCGTTTTATCGACAGTGTCTAGGTCGACAATGTTTAGGTCGACCACTATAGGTCGACAGTCACTAGGTCGACATGGATGGAAGGTCGACAGGGTTTCTAGGTCGACATGTGCTAGGTCGACAGGTCTAAAGGTCGACATGAGGATTTTTTTTTTGTGTGTCGTTTTCTTCGTAAAGTGACCGGGACCCCAAATTAGTGCACCGCGTCCCCTCGCATGGTGCCTTCGCTCCGCTACCGCTTCGCTCGGCACACTTTACCGTTCCAATCGTAGTCCACATGGATCGTTAAGTATGAAAAAATCCCAAAAAAAAAAAAATGTGAAAAACTCATGTCGACCTTTAGACCTGTCGACCTAGCACATGTCGACCTAGAAACCCTGTCGACCTTCCATCCATGTCGACCTAGTGACTGTCGGCCTATAGTGGTCGACCTAAACATTGTCGACCTAGACACTGTCGATCTTCAGACCGGATCCCCTACATCCATCTATGTCCTCCTGTGTCGCACAAGACTCAGCTACCCTTGTGAAGGACGGGTTCTGCTGTACTGCCAGCACATAACACTTCACCTGAGCACTCAAACAAAACGGGTCAAGGCTGAAAAGAAGCAGCATCTTATTTTCCCCAGTTTTGTTACTTGCTGGTGTGAGCAGCCCCGTGTGTATAGCGGACTCCCATTCAGCAGGATGAGCAGAAATGGGGCTTTTGCAATTTTGGAACTACTGTAGATCACAGCTGGTTCCTATAACTGCTTAAAGGTGCAAATCTGCACCAGGACGCTAGTGACCAGTTGACTGTAATCTGCATGGCGCAGTTTAAACAGTAAAAGCAAATGTCTGTTTTTCCGTGTAGAATTGCTCTTAAATAATATCAAACATTGGGGAAAGATAGAGTACCAGCCAATCAGCTGATAACTGTCATTTTGCAAACACAGCCTGTAACATGGCATTTGGGAGCTGATTGGCTGGTACGCTATCTCCGTCCACTTTATCTCTCTCCAAGGCTTAATAAATAGACTTCACAGTCTATAACATGGCAGTTAGGAACGGGTTGGCAGGTACTTTATCTCTCTCCATTATATCTCTCTCCAAGACTTGATACATATCTCCCCTGGCCCATAACCTTCCTCAGGGCCGTCTTTTTGTATGGGCTCAATGGGCACTTGCCCAAGGGCCCCAGGAGTATAAGGACACTAGGATGATATCTGAGGGTCCCCTTTTTCCAGGGGTACCATATTTTTGAAAATCGTCCCTGGGGAACTGGAGATATCCGGATTCAAAGCAGTGATCCCTATCCAAGCCTGTTAATTGCTCTTGCCAGCTAGCTATCTCGGGTTCTGTCTGACTTAGAGTTTTTCTGAGTGTATACTCCAAATCCGGGGACTCTCCCCTTTCAGTGCACACTGGCAGTTTGTCTCTACTAAGCCCAGAACCAGAGATATTAGCCTTCCAGCCAGTCCATGCTCCAGCTCCGCACGCCTGGGATGTAGTATATATATTTGTTGGTGGATTGCTCTGGCTCCTGAACTCTGATCCCCAAGTCCCCAGTACCTCCTGAAAGGTGGGACTCTCTAGATTTTTTTTATCCCATTATAAGTAGAGATGTGTGGCGGGCACTTTTTGTGTTTTGGCTTTGGTTCTGGTTCCATGCTCGTGTTTTGGATCTGGATTGGTTTTGCCAAAACCACCCTTTCGTGTTTTGGTTTTGGTTTTGCATCTGGATGATTTTTGGGGGAAAAAAACACAGCTAAAATCACAGAATTTGGGGGTAATTTTGATCCTACTGTATTATTAACCTCAATAACATTCACTTCCACTCATTTCCAGTCTATTCTGAACACCTCACACTTCACAATATTGTTTTTAGGCCAAAAGGTTTCATCGAGGTGGCTGTATGACTAAGCTAAGCGACACAAGTGTGCGGAACAAACACCTGGCCCATCTAGGAGGGGCACTGCAGTGTCAGACAGGAGGGCAGATATAAAAAATAGGCCCCAAACAGCACCTCATGCAAAGAAGAAAAAGAGGTGCAATGAGGTAGCTGTGTGACTAAGCTAAGCGACACAAGTTTGTGGCACAAACACCTGGCCCATCTAGGAGTGGCACTGCAGTTGCAGACAGGATGGCACTTAAAAAAATTAGGCCCCAAACAGCACATCATACAAAGAAGATAAAGAGGTGCAATGAGGTAGCTGTATGACTAAGCTAAGCGACACAAGTGTGCGGCACAAAAAACATGGGACGTGCTGGAATTTGCCCAGATGTAATACACGCACAATATTGGTGGCACAGGAGAGCATACCCCTAAAACACACACACACACACACACACACACACACACACACACACACACACACACACACACACACAGCAAAGCCTAGAAAATTAATTTGGATAAAAATAACTCTTTTATTTGGAGCTATTATAATAATATGCAGCACAGGCGAGCATACCCCTACACCACACAGGGCAAAACCTTTAAAAATTATTTGGATAATAATATACGTAATGTATATAACCCTTTTATTTGGAGTAAATAATATACAGCACAGGACACCACCACTGGACTGATGCAGCACAAGACATCACCACTGGACTGGACTTATGCGGCAGTACCCTTGGACTTATATGGCAGTACCCCTGGAGTTGTACGGCAGTGTCAGACAGGATGGCACTTTAAAAAACTAGTCCCCAAACAGCACATGATGCAAAGAAGAAAAAGAGGTGCAAGATGGAATTGTCCTTGGGCCCTCCCACCCACCCTTATGTTGTATAAACAGGACATGCACACTTTAACAAACCAATCATTTCAGCGACAGGGTCTGCCACACGACTGTGACTGAAATGACTGGTTTGTTTGGGCCCCCACCAAAAAAGAAGCAATCAATCTCTCCTTGCACAAACTGGCTCTACAGAGGCAAGATGTCCACCTCCTCCTCATCGTCCGATTCCTCACCCCTTTCACTGTGTACATCCTCCTCCTCCTCACAGATTATTAATTCGTCCCCACTGGAATCCACCATCTCAGATCCCCGTGTACTTTCTGGAGGCAATTGCTGATCAAGGTCTTCTCGGAGGAATTTATAAATCATTTTAATAAACATCATCTTCTCCACATTTTGTGGAAGTAACCTCCTACGCCGATCGCTGACAAGGTATGCCGGCTGTACTAAACACTCTTTCGGAGTACACACTGGAGGGGGGGGGGGGCAACTTAGGTAAAATAAAGCCAGCTTGTGCAAGGACATCCAAATTGCCTCTATTTCCTGCCAGTATACGTAAGGAATGTCTGACATACCTACTTGTATGCTGTCACTTATATAATCTTCCACCACTCTTTCAATGGTGACAGAATCATATGCAGTGACAGTAGATATGTCAGTAATTATTGGCAGGTCCTTCAGTCCGGACCAGATGTCAGCGCTCGCTCCAGACTGCCCTGCATCACCGCCAGTGGGTGGGCTAGGAAATCTTATCCTTTTCTTCGCAGCCCCAGTTGCGGGAGAAAATGAAGGAGGAGCTGTTGACGGGTCATGTTCCTCTTGAGTTGACAATTTTCTCACCAGCAGGTCATTGAACCTCTGCAGACTTGTGTCTGCCAGAAAGAGAGATACAATGTAGACTTTAAACATAGGATCGAGCATGGTGGCCAAAATGTAGTGCTCTGATTTCAACAGATTGACCACCCTTGAATCCTGGCAAAGTGAATGAAGGGCTCCATCCACAAGTCCCACATACTTTGCCGAATCGCTCTGTCTTAGCTCCTCCTTCAATTTCTCCAGCTGCTTCTGCAAAAGCCTGATGAGGGGAATGACCTGACTCAAGCTGGCAGTGTCTGAACTAACTTCACGTGTGGCAAGTTCGAAAGGTTGGAGAACCTTGCACAAGACGGAAATCATTCTCCACTGCGCTTGAGTCTGGTGCATTCCCCCTCCTTTGCCTATATCATAGGTGGATGTATAGGTTTGAATGGCCTTTCGCTGCTCCTCCATACTCTGAAGCTTATAGAGTGTTGAATTCCACCTCGTTACCACCTCTTGCTTCAGGTGATGGCAGGGAAGATTCAGGAGTGTTTGCTGGTGCTCCAGTCTTTGGCACGCGGTGGCTGAATGTTGAAAGTGGCCTGCAATTTTTCGGGCCACCGACAGCATCTCCTGCACGCCCCTGTCATTTTAAAAAAAAATTCTGCACCAGCAATTGTAATTGTATGTGCAAAATATGGGACATGCTGGAATTTGCCCAGATGTAATGCATGCACAATATGGGTGGCGTTGCCCAATATCACAAATCCCCAGGAAAGTCTAAGTGGGGTAAGCCATTGTGCGATGATGTACCTCAGTTTCCGTAAAAGGTTGTCAGCGGTGAGCCTCTTATGGAAAGCAGTGATACATTGCGTAGACTGCCTAGGAACGAGTTGGTGTTTGTGAGATGCTGCTACTGGTGCCGCTGCTGCTGTTTCTGCTGGAGGCAAGACATCTACGCAGTGGGCTTTCACAGTCATATAGTCCTTAGTCTGCCCTGTTCCACTTGTCCATATGTTCGTGGTTAAGTGGACAGTGGGTACAACTGCATTTTTTAGGACTCTGAAGACACTTTTTCTGACGTCTCTGTACATTCTCGGTATCGCCTGTCTAGTGAAGTGGAACCTAGATGGGATTTGGTACCAGTGACACACTACCTCCATCAATTCTCTAAGTCCCACTGCACTAATGGCGGAAACCGGATGCACGTCTAACACCAACATAGCTGTCAAGGCCTCAGTTACCCACTTTGCAACAGGATGACTGCTGTCATATTTCATCTTCCTCACAAAGGACTGTTGGACAGTCAATTGCTTAGTTGAAGTAGTACAAGTGGTCTTCTGACTTCCCCTCTGGGATGACGATCGACTCCCAGCAGCAGCAACAACAGCAGCGGCAGCAACAGCAGCAATAGGCATACCACTCAAGGATCCTCCCGAGGAATCCCGGTTAGGAGAGGTCTCTTCATTCTTGACAGTGATATGGCCTGTAGGAATACTGACGTTCCTGACTGAGGAGGAAGTTGACGTTGATGGAGTTGGTGGTGTGGCTTGCAGGAGTTGGGTACAAGAGGAAGAAGGGACTTAGATGTCAGTGGACTGCTTACGCTCTTACCCAAAGTTTCACAACTTGACACTGACTTCTGATGAATGCGCAGCAGGTGACGAATAAGGGAGGATTTTTCTAGGTGGTTAACGTCCTTACCCCTACTTATTAAGGATTGACTGAGGCAACACATGGCTTGACATCTGTTGTCCGGATTTGTGCAGAAATAATTCCACACCGAAGAGATTGCTTTTTTTGGTATTTTGCCCAGGCATCACAATGGGCTTATTCATCCCACGGACAACAGGTGTCTCACCCGGTGCCTGATTTAAACAAACAACATCACTATCAGAATCTTCATCATAAACTTCCTCCTCAGCTCCAGCACACCCATATTCTCATCCTGGTGTACTTCAACAGTGACATCTTCAATTTCAATATCAGAAACTGGACTGTGGGTGCTCCTTCCAGCACTTGCAGAGGGCGTGCAAATGGTGGAAGTAGCCACCTCTTTCCGTCCAGTGTTGGGAAGGTCAGGCATCGCAACCACCGACACACTTGGACTCTCCTTGGGGATTTGAGATACCATCTTAGAATGCACAGTTCTTTGCTGTGCTTTTGCTAGCTTAACTCTTATCATTTTTCTAGCGGGAGGATGAAGGCTTCCATAGTCATGTGAAGCTGAACCACTATTCATAAACATAGGCCTGGGCCTTAGCCTTTCCTTGCCACTCCATGTCGTAAATGGCATATTGGCAAGTTTACGTTTCTCCTCAGATCATTTAAAAAAAAAAATTGGGGTCTTTTTACTGAACTTTGGCTTTTTGGATTTTACATGCCCTCTACTATCACATTAAGCATCGGCCTTGGCAGACAACGTTGATGGCATTTAATAGTCTATGCCATGACTAGTGGCAGCAGCTTCAGCACTAGGAGAAAGTGGTTCTTGATCTTTCCCTGTTTTATTCTACAAATTTTTGTTCTCCATTATTTTTCTGGACATTATTTTTCTGGAGTTATATAACAATATGCGGTACAGGAGAGCGTACGTCTACACCACACAGGGCAAACCCTGTGAAAAGTATTTGGATTGAATATTGATAACCCCTTTATTTGGAGTAAATAATATACAGCATACGACAGCACCACTGAACTTATATGGCAGCACCACTGGACTGGATTTATATGGCAGTATCACTGGATTTATACGCCAGTACCACTGGACTGGATTTATATGGCAGTATCACTGGATTTATACGGCAGTACCACTGGAATTATACGGCGGTATTACTGGAATTACACGGCGGTATCACTGGAATTATACAGCAGTATCACTGGAATTATACGGCAGTACCAGTGGACTTAGACGGCAGAAACACTGGACTGGATTTATACGTCAGTATCACTGAATTTATATGCCAGTACCACTGGAATTATGCAGCAGTATCACTGGAATTATATGGTAGTATCACTGGAATTATACGGCAGTACCACTGGATTTATAGGGCAGTACCACTGGACTGGATTTATATGGCAGTATCACTGGATATATACGACAGTACCACTGGAATTATACGGCAGTATCACTGGAATTATATTGCTGCATCACTGGAATTATACGGCAGTACCACTGGATTTATACGGCAGTATCACTGGACTGATTTATACGGCGGTATCACTGGATTTATACGCCAGTACCACTGAAATTATACAGCAGTATCACTGGAATTATACGGCAGTATCACTGGAATTATAGGACAGTATCACTGGAGTTATACAACAGTACCACTGGATTTATAGGGCAGTACCACTGGACTGGATTTATACGGCAGTATCACTGCATTTATACGCCCGTACCACTGGAATTATATGGCAGTATCACTGGAATTATATGGCAGTATCACTGGAATTATACGGCAGTACCACTGGACATATATGGCACTACCACTGGACTGGATTATTCGGCAGTATCACTGGATTTATACACCAGTACCACTGGAATTATACAGCTGTATGACTGGAATTATACGGCAGTATCACTAAAATTATACAGCAGTATCACTGGAAATATACGGCAGTACCACTGGACTTATACGGCAGAACTACTGGATTGTATTTATACAGTAGTATCACTGGATTTATATGCCAGTGCCACTGGACATATACGGCAGTACCACTGGATATTTACGGCAGTATAACTGGACTGGGTTTATACGGCAGTATCACTGCAATTATATGCCAGTACAACTGGAATTATACTCCAGTATCACTGGACTTTTACGGCAGCACCACTGGACTGGATTTACATGGCAATATCACTGGATTTATACGGCTGTACCACTTGACTGGATTTATATGGCAGTATCACTGGAATTAAACGGCAGTACCACTGGATTTATACGGCAGTACCATTGGACTGGATTTATACTGCAGTATCACTGGATTTATACGCCAGTACCACTGGAATTATACGACAATATCACTGGATTTATACGCCAGTACCACTGGAATTATACAGCGATATCAATGGAATTATACGGCAGTATCACTGGAATTATACAGCACACTGGATTTATACTCCAGTACCACTGGAATTATACAGCAGTGTCATGGAATTATACGGCAGTATCACTGGAATTATACAGCAGTACCACTAGACTTATGCGGCAGTACCACTGGACTGGAATTATACAGCAGTATCACTGGATTTATACGCCAGTACTACTGGAATTATACAGCAGTATCACTGGAATTACACGGCGGTATCACTGGAATTATACGGCAGTATCACTGGAATTATACGGCAGTACAAGTGGACTTATACAGCAATAACGCTGGACTGGATTTATACATCAGTATCACTGAATTTATATGCCAGTACCACTGGAATTATACAGTAGTACCACTGGATTTATAGGGCAGTACCACTGGACTGGATTTATACGGCAGTATCACTAGATATATACGACAGTACTCCTGTAATTATAAAGACAAAAAACAGAATAAACACCATGCGCTGCCAGTGATGTATATGCAGCCAACCACTAACACTGGAACCTTCACAAAAATTCCACAGAAACTGATACACATAGGATTGGAAAGTGATAGGCGCAAACACCATAGAAAACGTCCTTACATCTGATATAGATAAATCAAAACAAAGGAATCCCCTTGCGATCCTTCACTGGAGTGTTTGTAGGTATCCTCTTATGACGCCCTCCAAAGTGTAGTCTCTTATCTCAAAAAAGAAAACAAATCATCGGGCAGACCAATTTGGACAAAAGGGGACAGCGGATTTATTACACAGAACACTCACAATGTTTTAAAAAATACAAGGCATATATCCATAACAAAACAGGGTGGGTGTCAAGGGGTGCTGGCAGCTGGAATCGAATTGCCCTCCCAAAAGGAACACTGGAGATTGCGGACTTCTGCAGCGTATCGGAAGGAAAAGGTCATCCAAGGAAGACAGCTCCACCTCTCCACACCAGGCACCACTAGCTTGACGCGTTTCGGACACTATGGTCCTTCATCAGAAGCATAGTGGTGAGTACTTAGAGTAGGGTATTTATACCCCCAAACATTAGGCATAATTGTCCAAAACAAGCAGGTCTTACTCCCGCCAAAACGCAGCGCTTTCAGCCGCGACCGGAAGTCATCGTCATCGGCCGCGACCGGAAGTCGTCACTCCCGGAAGCAGAAGTCTCTATGCGTTCCAACGGAAAAAAACAGGAAGTGGTTTGTGCGGTTCACCTCCGCAATTTCGGCTGAATCGCCACTTGATTTCTTTTCCTCCAGTTGAATCAGCGCATATAACAAAGTCCATACAAGGTCCATATATAAAGTAAAAACATTAAAAAACAAACAATTAAAAAACTTTTAAAATACATAGAGGAATAATCAATAAGATCATCACAATAGCACCAAATAATTCTAGATTCCATAGCAGCAACAGGTTGAAAAGCAGCAGGAGAATTTAATTTAAAAAATTATTTACAATTTAAAAAAAAAAATGTTTTTATTTTTGTTAATTTAATCATAAAAACCACTTCAATTCAAAGTCGCCATTAAGTCCTCCTGGGGTCAGAGTTTTCAAAGTGTGGATCCGCTTCATTTCAGCCTTTGCCAATCTCACATCGTCATCTTTATTTTTCCAAGATGGCAAAATGGCTTGTAATCCCCAGAAGGACTTAATGGCACCAGGGTTGGAATTATGAACTTTCTTGAAGTGTGCTGATACTGTATGGGTTTCAAGTCCTTTTTTATATTGTAAGTATGCTCAGCTAGACGGACTTTAAGATTCCTACCGGTTTTGCCAATGTAAACTAACCCACATTTACATTCCAAACCGTACACGACATTTTTCATGTTGCACGTGAGGAATTCTTTTATTGGATAGGTAACATTTTTCACACAGAAATCCCTGATTTTACTAGGTCCCTTAACCAATCTACACATAGTGCATAAACCGCATCTATGGAAACCCAGAGTTCTCGTGCTGGATCTTTTGGTTTCATCCAAAGTGCTTCTAACAAGTTTATCCTTGAGACTGGGGGCACGTCTATAGACAAAAACAGGTTTATCAGGTAATTTGTCCCCTATAATTGGATCCTGTTTCAGGATCTTCCAATTATTTTTAAAAATGGTCTCTATTTCCTTATGTTGAGAGTTAAAATTGCTAATAAAAGACAACAGATATTATCCTTCTTACGATCTTTATCGACATTGATTTTGGGTTACAGGCTGTCTCCTTCTTCTTAGATAGGTCCACTTTGTCTTCCGAAGTAAAGATATTTGTACTGAAAAGTATAAAATTTATCTTAACAAATAATTACTTCTTTTATAATGGGATACGCTTTATAGAAAAAGGTTATCGAAAAGAACAAATTGAGGGGGCTAAAGAAAAAGCACTAGGTACAGAGAGACAAAGTCTGCTAGTGAATTCTATGAAAGATCGTAAGAAGGATAATATCTGTTGGTCTTTTATTAGCAATTTTAACTCTCAACATAAGGAAATAGAGACCATTTTTAAAAATAATTGGAAGATCCTGAAACAGGATCCAATTATAGGGGACAAATTACCTGATAAACCTGTTTTTGTCTATAGACGTAACCTCCAGTCTCAAGGATAAACTTGTTAGAAGCACTTTAGATGAAACCAAAAGATCCAGCACGAGAACTCTGGGTTTCCATAGATGCGGTTTATGCACTATGGACTTTGTTATATGCGCTGATTCAACTGGAGGAAAAGAAATCAAGTGGCGATTCAGCCGAAATTGCGGAGGTGAACCGCACAAACCACTTCCTGTTTTTCTCCGTTGGAACGCATAGAGACTTCTGCTTCCGGGAGTGACGACTTCGGGTCGCGGCCGATGACGATGACTTCCGGTCGCGGCTGAAAGCGCTGCGTTTTGGCGGGAGTAAGACCTGCTTGTTTTGGACAATTATGCCTAATGTTTAGGGGTATAAATACCCTACTCTAAGTACTCACCACTATGTTTCTGATGAAGAACCATAGTGTCCGAAACGCGTCAAGCTAGTGGTGCCTGGTGTGGAGAGGTGGAGCTGTCTTCCTTGGATGACCTTTTCCTTCCGATACGCTGCAGAGGTCCGGAATCTCCAGTGTTCCTTTTGGGAGGGTAATTCGATTCCAGCTGCCAGCACCCCTTGACACCCACCCTGTTTTGTTATGGATATATGCCTTGTATTTTTTAAAACATTGTGAGTGTTCTGTGTAATAAATCCGCTGTCCCCTTTTGTCCAAATTGGTCTGCCCGATGATTTGTTTTCTTTTTTGAGATAAGAGACTACACTTTGGAGGGCGTCATAAGAGGATACCTACAAACACTCCAGTGAAGGATCGCAAGGGGATTCCTTTGTTTTGATTTATCTATATCAGATGTAAGGACGTTTTCTATGGTGTTTGCGCCTATCACTTTCCAATCCTATGTGTACTGTAATTATAAGGCAGTATCACTGGAATTATATGGCTGCATCACGGGAATTATACGGTAGTACCGCTGGAATTATACGGCAGTACTAATGGACTGGATATATACCGCAGTATCACTGGATTTATACGCCAGTACCACTGGAATTATACAGCAGTATCACTGGAATTATATGGCAGTACCACTGGATTTATAGGGCAGTACCACTGGACTGGATTTATACGGCAGCATCACTGGATTTATACGCCCGTACCACTGGAATTATATGGCAGTATCACTGGAATTATACGGCAGTATCACTGGAATTATACGGCAGTACCACTGGATTTATATGGCACTACCACTGGACTGGATTTATACGGCAGTATCACTGGATTTATCCATCAGTACCACTGGAATTATACAGCAGTATCACTGGAATTATACGGCATTATCACTAAATTATACGGCAGTATCACTGGAAACATACGGCAATACCACTGGATTTATTCGGCAGTACCACTGGATTGTATTTATACAGCAGTATCACTGGATTTATATGCCAGTGCCACTGGGATTATACAACAGTATCACTGGATTAATACGCCATTACCACTGGAATTATATAGCAGTATTACTGGAATTATATGGCAGTACCACTTGATATTTGAGGCAGTATAACTGGACTGGATTTATACGGCAGTATCACTGGAATTATACGCCAGTACCACTGGTGTTACACGCCGGTATCACTGGACTTTTACAGCAGCACCACTGAACTGGATTTATATGGCAGCATCGCTGGACTTTTACGGCTGTACCACTGGACTGGATTTATATGGCAGTATCACTGGATTTATACGCCAGTACCACTGGAATTATAGAGCAGTACCACTGGATTTATATGGCAGTACTACTGGAATTATACGGCAGTATCACTGGATTTATACGCCAGTACCACTGGAATTATATGGCAATAACACTGGAATTATACGGCAGTATCTCTGGATTTATACGCCAGTTCCACTGGAATTATATGACGATATCACTGGAATTATACGGCAGTATCACTAGAATTATACAGCTGTATCACTGGAATTATACAGCATTATCACTGGAATTATACGGCAGTATTACTGGAATTATATGGCAGTACCACTGGACTGGATTTATACACCAGTACCACTGGAATTATATGGCAGTATCACTGGAGTTATATGGCAGTATCACTGAAATTATATGTCAGTACCACTAGATTTATACAGCAGTACCACTGGACTGAATTTTTACAGCAGTATCACTGGATTTATACGCCAGTACCACTGGAATTATACAGCAGTATCATGGAATTATACGGCAGTATCACTGGAATTATACAACAGTACCACTGGACTTATGCGGCAGTACCACTGGACTGGATTTATATGGCAGTGTCACTGGATTTATACGCCAGTACCACTGGAATTATACGGCAGTATCACTGGATTTATATGCCAGTACCACTGGAATTATACGGCAGTATCACTGGAATTATACAGCAGTATCACTGGAATTATAGAGCAGTATCACTGGATTTATACAGCGGTATCACTGGATTTATACGCCAGTGCCACTGGAATTTTTAAGACAGTACCGCTGGACATATACGGCAGTATCACTGGATTTATAAGGCACTACCACTGGGCATATACGGCAGTATCACTTGAATTATATGGCAGTACCACTGGACATATATGGCAGTATCACTGGAATTATATGGCAGCAGGGGTTGATTGGGAACAAAAAGCGGCCCTGGAAAAATTTGTACTAGTGGCCCCACTTGGGCAGCACCAGAGGTGTAAGGTCTAGCCAAGGGCCATGGCAGCAGCACCCTCCCCCCAATACTTTCCAGATAGTGGGGAGCTCCAGCATCAAGGGGAAGTTAAAAGGAAATAAAATTAAATGTTATGACCACATTATATGATACACCTTTAGAATTTAGGAAACTATATAATTCTTTAGAAAGATATATTTTCTTGCTTATTACACCAACCGTATCCCAATCACTATTCACTCAATCTTATATGTCAGCCAAGCAGGCAGACAGAGCATACACTAGATCATCTGCAATCACAGGCTAAGTGGCAAAGTCATTTTCATATATGCAATTTGTTTGGCATCTTATTCATTATGTCTATAAATAGGACCACATGTCCTCAAACAAAACAGGCACCACGGGTACACCGGCCCACCGGGAATCTTCCCTGTAGATCCTATGGCCAATCCGCCTCTGTATGGCAGTGCCACTGGATTTATACGCCCGTACCGCTGGACATATATGGCAGTATCACTGGACATTTACGGCAGTCAGACTTAGACTAGCCCACAGGGCTACAGGGGAAACCACCGGTGGACCCCACTGCCTGGGAGGCCTACCTCCTGCTCTAAGGGTCAGGTTCTAGACTGTGCACTTGAATTATACATTATACATATGTTACCTTATACTGGACTATGGTGTATTTTCTACAGTGCATTGCTGTTGTTAATCTGTTATTAATCAGGTACATTATCATGCATGCAGCAGCTGAATTTACTGTATACATTTATGAAGGGGCCCAGACGTTGCAATCTCTAATGGTTAGTCAAACCAATGAAGTGGCAGGCCACACCCCCTCAGCAGACTGGCCACACCCCTAAACATGGGCCCTTACCACTGCATTCCCCCAGTGGGCCCTACATGCCCCAGTCCGACAATGACGGCAGTACCACTGGACATATACAGCAGCACAGGGACACCACCACTTGACTGATGCAGGACAACACAGCACCACTGCAATTGACTGGACTTATACAGCAGCACTGGACATATGGCAGCAGAGGACACCACCACTGTGACTGGACTGATGCAGCACAACACAGCACCACTGGACTGGACCTATGCAGCAGCACTGGACATATGGCAGCAGAGGACACCACCACTGTGACTGGACTGATGCAGCACAATACACCACCTCTGAACTGATGCAGCACAACACAGCACCACTGGACTGGACTTATATAGCAGCACTGGACATATGGCAGCAGAGGACACAACCACTGTGAGGACACAACCACTGTGACTGAGCTGATCAGTAGCGGATCTTGCCACGGGCAAGCAGGACTTAAGCCTGGGGCGCCGCCTTTCAGAGGGCGCCGCACCATGGCAAGATCCGCTACTGTGCCCCCCCCCCCCCGCTGTGTCCCCCGCTGGTCCTCCGCCGTGAAGGGAACTAGACGCTACGCGTCTAGTTTCCCTTCATGGAGAGGACCTTTGCTGTGCGGTGCACGGTGACGTCATCGCGCACCGCACAGCATTGTGGGACTGACACAGACGCTAGGGGTCATATTTGACCTCTAGTGTCTATGCTGTGCTATGGTAGAGACGTCATGATGTCTCTCCCATAGATCCGAGGAGAGGAGCGGCGCCGGCAGAGGTCTGCAGTGGTCGGGAATCAGGAGCAGGGATTGTAAGTATTATTTTTTCTGTGTAAGCGGCGCTGCTTTACAGGGGGCACAAATGGGGGCACAACTCTACAGGGGGCACAACTGACCACGCCCCCTGTATGAAGCCATGCCCCTATTTTCCGCCCGGGGCGCCAAAAGGGCTAGAACCGGCCCTGGAGCTAATGCAGCACAAGACACCACCACTGGACTGGACTTATACAGCAGCACTGGACATATGGCAGCAGAGGACACCACCACTGTGACTAGACTGATGCAGCACAAGACACCACCACTGGACTGGACTTATATAGCAGCACTGGACATATGGCAGCAGAGGACACCACCACTGTGACTGGACTGATGCAGCACAAGACACCACCACTGGACTGATGCAGCACAACACAGCACCACTGGACTGGACTTATACAGCAGCACTGGACATATGGCAGCAGAGGACACCACCACTGTGACTAGACTGATGCAGCACAAGACACCACCACTGGACTGATGCAGCACAACACAGCACCACTGGACTGGACTTATACAGCAGCACTGGACATATGGCAGCAGAGGACACCACCACTATGACTGGACTGATGCAGCACAAGACACTACCACTGGACTGATGCAGGACACTGAAGGACACTGAGGACAGAGACACGTACTCTCGCTACACTCTTCAATGCTGGAGTGAAAATGGCGGGGACGCGCAGCTCCTTATATGGAATCCAAACCCCGCGAGATTCCAACAGCGGGATGATGACGTTTTTCCTCTCTCTGGTTTCTGAGTCAGGCGGGAAAACCCGAGCCTGACTCGGATTTGCGCAGGGGTAATGAAGTTTTGGGGGGGGGTCGGTTCTCAGGGATCCGAACCAGCTCATCTCTAATTTAAAGCTAAGAAATCTATTTTCAGGGACTGGAGATATCTGCAGTCAAGCAAGCTACCCTACTACCAGAAAATGATGAATATTTAGCCCACTCCATTATACACCCCTCCCCTACGTATTAAACACCCATTATCACCCTGGGAGTCATGTACCAGGGCCTCTTCATTCAGCTCAAAGCCCCCTTCTACAGTTTAGTGTTCTCCCTCTCGCCCCATCTGTGCAGTAAAGGAGTAATTAGCAGAAATTACTGCTCCAGGTCCTACATGCTGAGTGGATGATAGAGCACCACCTACTACCTATGGGACATCAAAGCTGCCACTAATAGCACTCCCCACCCCTACCACTGAAGGATGGGTAGGGGCCCCAGTGCATTGCTCTGCCCAGGGGCCTATACTGCTGTTAAGACGGCCCTGGCCTTCCACCCCCTGTATGTGGCCCATGCTGTACACTGGCAGGCTAGTTGTGTACCTATTGCTGTCAGCGATGTCCGATCTCATTGATCTAATAGAAGAAGACCCCCGAACATCTGCATGTTGCAGAGGAAACAATTCTAAAAGAACAAATTACCAACTATATAAAAGTAACATAAAATGTGAAAGTGATATGAAAATAACTCGGCATTCTGTAATGTTGTATTATATTTCACATCTCATAAAAATAGTAATAAACGTGAAAAACTGGTGGCAGTTAAGTCGGCGGCATCATTGCTGGTTAGCGACATGTTGGCGCTGCTGAATGACTATCTTAGGCCCCTCGTTTTTGTCAGGACCGGGGAGAATATACGTTTATGTGATGAGTTTATGAGCGATACAATAAATGTATTTTCTAAGACGTAATATCTGCGTTACTCTGTGTGACAGGGTTCAGAACTTTCTGTTTACTCTGTTATAATTTCCCATTTACTTACAATCTGTCATGATTTCATTTTTCCTTATAAATCTGTGAGTAACGTGTGAATCATTGTTACTTTCATCAGCCAAAGTCAGAAGAGGCTGCAGATTCTGCTCCCGGCTTCTCCTGTGTTGTTCACAGCCCGGAATCTACTCACATTTACTAACAGGTTATTTTCCCTGTGGATTCATAAAGTATAATGCTTAACATGAACCCTCACGTGGATTGTTTGTTTTTAGGGCCTAAGGGGTCTATTTACTAAACCTTGAACGGAGATAAAGTGGACGGAGGTAAAGTACCAGCCAATCAGCTCCTAACTGCCACTTGACAGGCTGGTTTGAAAAATGACAGGAGCTGGTTGGTTGGTACTTTATCTCCGTCCACTTTATCTGCATCTAGGGCTTAGTAAATCGACCCCTAATTTAATTATCCGCGAGTTCCGTACTGTTTGATCACGTGTTACAGTAAAGAGCGCTTTGTGGAGTGTTTTCATCAATTGGACCCAGTACCCACACAATTCAATTACAAAAGTCACAGGCATCACAGCAATTTTGCATGTTAATTCTGCAAAGTATTTATTGGACATACAGTATGTTGCTACTAGTATTACAGGTTTGTCATTCATCACGGCACTAGCTGTGGTGGCCAGCATTGCTGATTCCCCCCCCATCTCTTTCTCTTTGCCTGTCTTACCCTGTCCATTGCTGTACTCTTTCTACAATATACACTGCCCCTCTCTAGCTTTACCCATGTTCTCCCCATCTTTCTCTCAGCCTCCTGTCCCCGTCACTATTTCCTCTTTCTCTCCCTCCACCTCCCATGTCTCTCTCCTCCTTTAAATTTCCCAATGTGTGATTTACTGTATTCAATATATCGATGGCAGGTTCCCCGATATCCCATGCCTACCTAAGCCATGATGTGCCATCAGCCAGCGCAGAGAAACTCCAGAAACTCCACTCCACTGATGAAAGGAGACTTGTGTTTGACCTTCCAGACTGCAGATGCGTGACCGCCAGCTGTGGGGCAAGATGGTAGGGGGCTGTGTCTTATCAGGCAGCCAGTGAGAGCTGTGAGTAGAGGAGGGTGGCTTGTCCTGTCAGTCAGCCATTGAACGCTGGGAGGGTAGCGTGGAGGCTGTGTCCTATCAGGCAGCCAGTGAGAGCTGTGAGTGGAGGAGGGTGGCTGTGTCCTGTCAGTCAGCCATTGACCACTGTGAGGGTACGGAGGAGGCTGTGTCCTATCAGGCAGGCAGTGAGAGCTGAGTGAGAGCTGTAAATGGCGGAGGATGGCTGTATCCTGTCACTCAGCCATTGACTGCTGTGAGGGTAGGGTGGAGGCTGTGTCCTATCAGGCAGCCAGTGAGAGACGTAAATGGAGAAGGATGGCTATGTCCTGTCAGTCAGCCATTGACTGCTGTGAGGGTATGGAGAATGCTGAGTACTATCAGGCAGCCAGTGATAACTGAGTGGAGGAGGGTGGCTGTGTCCTGTCAGTCAGCCTTTGACCGCTGTGAGGGTAGGGAGGAAAATGTGTCCTCTCAGGCAGTCAGTGAGAGCTGTGAATGAAGGAGGATGACTTTGTCCTATCAGTCCGCTATTGACAGCTGTGAGGGTAGGGAGGAGGCTGTGTCCTATCAGGCAGCCAGTGAGAGGTATAAATGGAGGAGGATGGCTGTGTCCTGTCAGTCAGCCATTGACCGCTGTGAGGGTAAGGAGGAGGCTGTGTCCTATCAAGCAGCCAGTGAGAGCTGTAAATGGAGGAGGATGGCTTTGTCATGTCAGTCAGCCATTGACCGCTGTGAGGGTAGGGAGAAGGCTGTGTCCTATCAGGCAGCCAGTGAGAGCTGTGAGTGGAGGAGGGTGGCTGTGTCCTGTCAGTCAGCCATTGACCACTGTGAGGGTAGGGAGGAAACTGTGTCCTCTCAGGCAGCCATTGAGAGCTGTGAGTGAAGGAGGATGACTTTGTCCTGTCAGTCCGCTTTGACAGCTGTGAGGGTAGGGATGAGGCTGTGTCCTATCAAGCAGCCAGTGAGAGCTGTGAATGAAGGAGGATGACTTTGTCCTGTCAGTCCGCTATTGACAGCTGTGAGGGTAGGGAGGAGGCTGTGTCCTATCAGGCAGCCAGTGAGAGGTATAAATGGAGGAGGATGGCTGTGTCCTGTCAGTCAGCCATTGACTGCTGTGAGTGTAAGGAGGAGGCTGTGTCCTATCAGGCAGCCAGTGAGAGCTGTAAATGGAGGAGGATGGCTTTGTCATGTCAGTCAGCCATTGACTGCTGTGAGGGTAGGGAGAAGGCTGTGTCCTATCAGGCAGCCAGTGAGAGCTGTGAGTGGAGGATGGTGGCTGTGTCCTGTCAGTCAGCCATTGACCGCTGTGAGGGTAGGGAGGAAGCTGTGTTCTATCAGGCAGCCAGTGAGAGCTGTAAATGGAGGAGGATTGCTGTGTCCTGTCAGTCAGCTATTGACTGTTGTGAGGGTAGGGAGGAGGCTGTGTCCTATCAGGCAGCCAGTGAAAGCTGTGATGGGAGGAGGGTGGCTGTGTCATTGACCGTTGTGAGGTACGGAGGGGACTGTGTCCTATCAGGCAGCCAGTGAGAGCAGTGATGGGGGTGGGGTGCTGTATCCTGGTGGGCAGCCAATGAGGGTTGTGAATGGATGAAGTCCTTTTAGGCATCCAGTAAGAATTGTGATGGTAAAGGGGGAGGGGTGGACTGTGTCCTGTCAATCAGTCACTTATTATTCATTGGAATATGTTTCGCAGTGGTACTACACTATGGGGGTCATTCCGAGTTGTTAGCTTGTTGCTGATTTTTGCAACGGAGCAATTAAGGCAAAAATGTGCATGCGCGAGTTCCGTACTGTTTGATCACGTGTTACAGTAAAGAGCGCTTTGCGGAGTGTTTTCATCAATTGGACCCAGTACCCACACAATTCAATTACAAAAGTCACAGGCATCACAGCAATTTTGCATGTTAATTCTGCAAAGTATTTATTGGACATACAGTATGTTGCTACTAGTATTACAGGTTTGTCATTCATCGCGGCACTAGCTGTGGTGGCCAGCATTGCTGATTCCCCCCCCCCCATCTTTCTCTTTGCCTGTCTTACCCTGTCCATTGCTGTACTCTCTCTACAATATACACTGCCCCTCTCTAGCTTTACCCATGTTCTCCCCATCTTTCTATCAGCCTCCAGTCCCTGTCACTATTTCCTCTTTCTCTCCCTCCACCTCCCATGTCTTTCTCCTCCTTTTCTTTCTTACCTCCCCTTTTATTCCCAATTAGCTGCAAGCAGTTAAATTTCCCAATGTGTGATTTACTGTATTCAATATATCGATGGCAGGTGCCCCGATATCCCATGCCTACCTTAGCCATGATGTGCCACCAGCCAGCGCAGAGAAACTCCAGAAACTCCACTCCACTGATGAAAGGAGACTTGTGTTTGACCTTCCAGACTGCAGATGCGTGACCGCCAGCTGTGGGGCAAGATGGTAGTGGGCTGCCAGTGAGAGCTGTGAGTAGAGGAGGGTGGCTTGTCCTGTCAGTCAGCCATTGAACGCTGGGAGGGTTGCGTGGAGGCTGTGTCCTATCAGGCAGCCAGTGAGAGCTGTGAGTGGAGGAGGGTGGCTGTGTCCTGTCAGTCAGCCATTGACCACTGTGAGGGTACGGAGGAGGATGTGTCCTATCAGGCAGGCAGTGAGAGCTGTAAATGGCGGAGGATGGCTGTATCCTGTCACTCAGCCATTGACTGCTGTGAGAGTAGGGTGGAGGCTGTGTCCTATCAGGCAGCCAGTGAGAGACGTAAATGGAGAAGGGTGGCTATGTCCTGTCAGTCAGCCATTGACTGCTGTGAGGGTAGGGAGAAGGCTGTGTCCTATCAGGCAGCCAGTGATAACTGAGTGGAGGAGGGTGGCTGTGTCCTGTCAGTCAGCCTTTGACCGCTGTGAGGGTAGGGATGAGGCTGTGTCCTATCAAGCAGCCAGTGAGAGCTGTTAAAGAAGGAGGATGACTTTGTCCTGTCAGTCCGCTATTGACAGCTGTGAGGGTAGGGAGGAGGCTGTGTCCTATCAGGCAGCCAGTGAGAGGTATAAATGGAGGAGGATGGCTGTGTCCTGTCAGTCAGCCATTGACCGCTGTGAGGGTAAGGAGGAGGCTGTGTCCTATCAGGCAGCCAGTGAGAGCTGTAAATGGAGGAGGATGGCTTTGTCATGTCAGTCAGCCATTGACTGCTGTGAGGGTAGAGAGGAGGCTGTGTCCTATCAGGCAGCCAGTGAAAGCTGCGATGGGAGGAGGGTGGCTGTGTCCTGTCAGTCAACCATTGACCGCTGTGAGGGTAGGGAGGAAGCTGTGTTCTATCAGGCAGCCAGTGAGAGCTGTAAATGGAGGAGGATTGCTGTGTCCTGTCAGTCAGCTATTGACTGTTGTGAGGGTAGGGAGGAGGCTGTGTCCTATCAGGCAGCCAGTGAAAGCTGTGATGGGAGGAGGGTGGCTTTGTCATTGACCGTTGTGAGGTACGGAGGGGACTGTGTCCTATCAGGCAGCCAGTGAGAGCAGTGATGGGGGTGGGGTGCTGTATCCTGGTGGGCAGCCAATGAGGGTTGTGAATGGATGAAGTCCTTTTAGGCATCCAGTAAGAATTGTGATGGTAAAGGGGGAGGGGTGGACTGTGTCCTGTCAATCAGTCACTTATTATTCATTGGAATATGTGTCGCAGTGGTACTACACTATGGGGGTCATTCCGAGTTGTTAGCTCGTTGCTTATTTTTGCAACGGAGCAATTAAGGCAAAAATGTGCATGCGCGAGTTCCGTACTGTTTGATCACGTGTTACAGTAAAGAGCGCTTTGCGGAGTGTTTTCATCAATTGGACCCAGTACCCACACAATTCAATTACAAAAGTCACAGGCATCACAGCAATTTTGCATGTTAATTCTGCAAAGTATTTATTGGACATACAGTATGTTGCTACTAGTATTACAGGTTTGTCATTCATCGCGGCACTAGCTGTGGTGGCCAGCATTGCTGATTCCCCCCCCCCCCCCATCTTTCTCTTTGCCTGTCTTACCCTGTCCATTGCTGTACTCTCTCTACAATATACACTGCCCCTCTCTAGCTTTACCCATGTTCTCCCCATCTTTCTCTCAGCCTCCTGTCCCTGTCACTATTTCCTCTTTCTCTCCCTCCACCTCCCATGTCTTTCTCCTCCTTTTCTTTCTTACCTCCCCTTTTATTCCCAATTAGCTGCAAGCAGTTAAATTTCCCAATGTGTGATTTACTGTATTCAATATATAGATGGCAGGTGCCCCGATATCCCATGCCTACCTCAGCCATGATGTGCCACCAGCCAGTGCAGAGAAACTCCAGAAACTCCACTCCACTGATGAAAGGAGACTTGTGTTTGACCTTCCAGACTGCAGATGCGTGACCGCCAGCTGTGGGGCAAGATGGTAGGGGGCTGTGTCTTATCAGGCAGCCAGTGAGAGCTGTGAGTAGAGGAGGGTGGCTTGTCCTGTCAGTCAGCCATTGAACGCTGGGAGGGTTGCGTGGAGGCTGTGTCCTATCAGGCAGCCAGTGAGAGCTGTGAGTGGAGGAGGGTGGCTGTGTCCTGTCAGTCAGCCATTGACCACTGTGAGGGTACGGAGGAGAATGTGTCCTATCAGGCAGGCAGTGAGAGCTGTAAATGGCGGAGGATGGCTGTATCCTGTCACTCAGCCATTGACTGCTGTGAGGGTAGGGTGGAGGCTGTGTCCTATCAGGCAGCCAGTGAGAGACGTAAATGGAGAAGGGTGGCTATGTCCTGTCAGTCAGCCATTGACTGCTGTGAGGGTAGGGAGAAGGCTGTGTCCTATCAGGCAGCCAGTGATAACTGAGTGGAGGAGGGTGGCTGTGTCCTGTCAGTCAGCCTTTGACCGCTGTGAGGGTAGGGATGAGGCTGTGTCCTATCAAGCAGCCAGTGAGAGCTGTGAATGAAGGAGGATGACTTTGTCCTGTCAGTCCGCTATTGACAGCTGTGAGGGTAGGGAGGAGGCTGTGTCCTATCAGGCAGCCAGTGAGAGGTATAAATGGAGGAGGATGGCTGTGTCCTGTCAGTCAGCCATTGACCGCTGTGAGGGTAAGGAGGAGGCTGTGTCCTATCAAGCAGCCAGTGAGAGCTGTAAATGGAGGAGGATGGCTTTGTCATGTCAGTCAGCCATTGACGGCTGTGAGGGTAGGGAGAAGGCTGTGTCCTATCAGGCAGCCAGTGAGAGCTGTGAGTGGAGGAGGGTGGCTGTGTCCTGTCAGTCAGCCATTGACCACTGTGTGGGTAGGGAGGAAACGGTGTCCTCTCAGGCAGCCATTGAGAGCTGTGAGTGAAGGAGGATTACTTTGTCTGTCAGTCCGCTTTGACAGCTGTGAGGGTAGGGAGGAGGCTGTGTCCTATCAAGCAGCCAGTGAGAGCTGTGAATGAAGGAGGATGACTTTGTCCTGTCAGTCCACTATTGACAGCTGTGAGGGTAGGGAGGAGGCTGTGTCCTATCAGGCAGCCAGTGAGAGCTGTAAATGGAGGAGGATGGCTTTGTCATGTCAGTCAGCCATTGACTGCTGTGAGGGTAGAGAGGAGGCTGTGTCCTATCAGGCAGCCAGTGAAAGCTGCGATGGGAGGATGGTGGCTGTGTCCTGTCAGTCAACCATTGACCGCTGTGAGGGTAGGGAGGAAGCTGTGTTCTATCAGGCAGCCAGTGAGAGCTGTAAATTGAGGAGGATTGCTGTGTCCTGTCAGTCAGCTATTGACTGTTGTGAGGGTAGGGAGGAGGATGTGTCCTATCAGGCAGGCAGTGAGAGCTGTAAATGGCGGAGGATGGCTGTATCCTGTCACTCAGCCATTGACTGCTGTGAGGGTAGGGTGGAGGCTGTGTCCTATCAGGCAGCCAGTGAGAGACGTAAATGGAGATGGATGGCTATGTCCTGTCAGTCAGCCATTGACTGCTGTGAGGGTAGGGAGAAGGCTGTGTCCTATCAGGCAGCCAGTGATAACTGAGTGGAGGAGGGTGGCTGTGTCCTGTCAGTCAGCCTTTGACCGCTGTGAGGGTATGGAGGAAAATGTGTCCTCTCAGGCAGCCAGTGAGAGCTGTGAATGAAGGAGGATGACTTTGTCCTGTCAGTCCGCTATTGGCAGCTGTGAGGGTAGGGAGGAGGCTGTGTCCTATCAGGCAGCCAGTGAGAGGTATAAATGGAGGAGGATGGCTGTGTCCTGTCAGTCAGCCATTGACCGCTGTGAGGGTAAGGAGGAGGCTGTGTCCTATCAAGCAGCCAGTGATAGCTGTAAATGGAGGAGGATGGCTTTGTCATGTCAGTCAGCCATTGACCGCTGTGAGGGTAGGGAGAAGGCTGTGTCCTATCAGGCAGCCAGTGAGAGCTGTGAGTGGAGGAGGGTGGCTGTGTCCTGTCAGTCAGCCATTGACCACTGTGAGGGTAGGGAGGAAACTGTGTCCTCTCAGGCAGCCATTGAGAGCTGTGAGTGAAGGAGGATGACTTTGTCCTGTCAGTCCGCTTTGACAGCTGTGAGGGTAGGGATGAGGCTGTGTCCTATCAAGCAGCCAGTGAGAGCTGTGAATGAAGGAGGATGACTTTGTCCTGTCAGTCCGCTATTGACAGCTGTGAGGGTAGGGAGGAGGCTGTGTCCTATCAGGCAGCCAGTGAGAGGTATAAATGGAGGAGGATGGCTGTGTCCTGTCAGTCAGCCATTGACCGCTGTGAGGGTAAGGAGGAGGCTGTGTCCTATCAGGCAGCCAGTGAGAGCTGTAAATGGAGGAGGATGGCTTTGTCATGTCAGTCAGCCATTGACTGCTGTGAGGGTAGAGAGGAGGCAGTGTCCTATCAGGCAGCCAGTGAAAGCTGCGATGGGAGGAGGGTGGCTGTGTCCTGTCAGTCAACCATTGACCGCTGTGAGGGTAGGGAGGAAGCTGTGTTCTATCAGGCAGCCAGTGAGAGCTGTAAATGGAGGAGGATTGCTGTGTCCTGTCAGTCAGCTATTGACTGTTGTGAGGGTAGGGAGGAGGCTGTGTCCTATCAGGCAGCCAGTGAAAGCTGTGATGGGAGGAGGGTGGCTGTGTCATTGACCGTTGTGAGGGTACGGAGGGGACTGTGTCCTATCAGGCAGCCAGTGAGAGCAGTGATGGGGGTGGGGTACTGTATCCTGGTGGGCAGCCAATGAGGGTTGTGAATGGATGAAGTCCTTTTAGGCATCCAGTAAGAATTGTGATGGTAAAGGGGGAGGGGTGGACTGTGTCCTGTCAATCAGTCACTTATTATTCATTGGAATATGTGTCGCAGTGGTACTACACTATGGGGGTCATTCCGAGTTGTTAGCTCGTTGCTGATTTTTGCAACGGAGCAATTAAGGCAAAAATGTGCATGCGCGAGTTCCGTACTGTTTGATCATGTGTTACAGTAAAGAGCGCTTTGCGGAGTGTTTTCATCAATTGGACCCAGTACCCACACAATTCAATTACAAAAGTCACAGGCATCACAGCAATTTTGCATGTTAATTCTGCAAAGTATTTATTGGACATACAGTATGTTACTACTAGTATTACAGGTTTGTCATTCATCGCGGCACTAGCTGTGGTGGCCAGCATTGCTGATTTCCCCCCCCATCTTTCTCTTTGCCTGTCTTACCCTGTCCATTGCTGTACTCTCTCTACAATATACACTGCCCCTCTCTAGCTTTACCCATGTTCTCCCCATCTTTCTATCAGCCTCCTGTCCCTGTCACTATTTCCTCTTTCTCTCCCTCCACCTCCCATGTCTCTCTCCTCCTTTTCTTTCTTACCTCCCCTTTTATTCCCAATTAGCTGCAAGCAGTTAAATTTCCCAATGTGTGATTTACTGTATTCAATATATCGATGGCAGGTGCCCCGATATCCCATGCCTACCTCAGCCATGATGTGCCACCAGCCAGCGCAGAGAAACTCCAGAAACTCCACTCCACTGATGAAAGGAGACTTGTGTTTGACCTTCCAGACTGCAGATGCGTGACCGCCAGCTGTGGGGCAAGATGGTAGTGGGCTGTGTCTTATCAGGCAGCCAGTGAGAGCTGTGAGTAGAGGAGGGTGGCTTGTCCTGTCAGTCAGCCATTGAACGCTGGGAGGGTTGCGTGGAGGCTGTGTCCTATCAGGCAGCCAGTGAGAGCTGTGAGTGGAGGAGGGTGGCTGTGTCCTGTCAGTCAGCCATTGACCACTGTGAGGGTACGGAGGAGGATGTGTCCTATCAGGCAGGCAGTGAGAGCTGTAAATGGCGGAGGATGGCTGTATCCTGTCACTCAGCCATTGACTGCTGTGAGGGTAGGGTGGAGGCTGTGTCCTATCAGGCAGCCAGTGAGAGACTTAAATGGAGAAGGATGGCTATGTCCTGTCAGTCAGCCATTGACTGCTGTGAGGGTAGGGAGAAGGCTGTGTCCTATCAGGCAGCCAGTGATAACTGAGTGGAGGAGGGTGGCTGTGTCCTGTCAGTCAGCCTTTGACCGCTGTGAGGGTAGGGAGGAAAATGTGTCCTCTCAGGCAGCCAGTGAGAGCTGTGAATGAAGGAGGATGACTTTGTCCTGCCAGTCCGCTATTGACAGCTGTGAGGGTAGGGAGGAGGCTGTGTCCTATCAGGCAGCCAGTGAGAGGTATAAATGGAGGAGGATGGCTGTGTCCTGTCAGTCAGCCATTGACCGCTGTGAGGGTAAGGAGGAGGCTGTGTCCTATCAAGCAGCCAGTGAGAGCTGTAAATGGAGGAGGATGGCTTTGTCATGTCAGTCAGCCATTGACCGCTGTGAGGGTAGGGAGAAGGCTGTGTCCTATCAGGCAGCCAGTGAGAGCTGTGAGTGGAGGAGGGTGGCTGTGTCCTGTCAGTCAGCCATTGACCACTGTGAGGGTAGGGAGGAAACTGTGTCCTCTCAGGCAGCCATTGAGAGCTGTGAGTGAAGGAGGATGACTTTGTCCTGTCAGTCCGCTTTGACAGCTGTGAGGGTAGGGATGAGGCTGTGTCCTATCAAGCAGCCAGTGAGAGCTGTGAATGAAGGAGGATGACTTTGTCCTGTCAGTCCGCTATTGACAGCTGTGAGGGTAGGGAGGAGGCTGTGTCCTATCAGGCAGCCAGTGAGAGGTATAAATGGAGGAGGATGGCTGTGTCCTGTCAGTCAGCCATTGACCGCTGTGTGTGTAAGGAGGAGGCTGTGTCCTATCAGGCAGCCAGTGAGAGCTGTAAATGGAGGAGGATGGCTTTGTCATGTCAGTCAGCCATTGACTGCTGTGAGGGTAGGGAGAAGGCTGTGTCCTATCAGGCAGCCAGTGAGAGCTGTGAGTGGAGGAGGGTGGCTGTGTCCTGTCAGTCAGCCATTGACCACTGTGTGGGTAGGGAGGAAACGGTGTCCTCTCAGGCAGCCATTGAGAGCTGTGAGTGAAGGAGGATTACTTTGTCTGTCAGTCCGCTTTGACAGCTGTGAGGGTAGGGAGGAGGCTGTGTCCTATCAAGCAGCCAGTGAGAGCTGTGAATGAAGGAGGATGACTTTGTCCTGTCAGTCCACTATTGACAGCTGTGAGGGTAAGGAGGAGGCTGTGTCCTATCAGGTAGCCAGTGAGAGCTGTAAATGGAGGAGGATGGCTTTGTCATGTCAGTCAGCCATTGACTGCTGTGAGGGTAGAGAGGAGGCTGTGTCCTATCAGGCAGCCAGTGAAAGCTGCGATGGGAGGAGGGTGGCTGTGTCCTGTCAGTCAACCATTGACCGCTGTGAGGGTAGGGAGGAAGCTGTGTTCTATCAGGCATCCAGTGAGAGCTGTAAATGGAGGAGGATTGCTGTGTCCTGTCAGTCAGCTATTGACTGTTGTGAGGGTAGGGAGGAGGCTGTGTCCTATCAGGCAGCCAGTGAAAGCTGTGATGGGAGGAGGGTGGCTGTGTCATTGACCGTTGTGAGGGTACGGAGGGGACTGTGTCCTATCAGGCAGCCAGTGAGAGCAGTGATGGGGGTGGGGTACTGTATCCTGGTGGGCAGCCAATGAGGGTTGTGAATGGATGAAGTCCTTTTAGGCATCCAGTAAGAATTGTGATGGGAAAGGGGGAGGGGTGGACTGTGTCCTGTCAATCAGTCACTTATTATTCATTGGAATATGTGTCGCAGTGGTACTACACTATGGGGGTCATTCCGAGTTGTTAGCTCGTTTCTGATTTTTGCAACGGAGCAATTAAGGCAAAAATGTGCATGCGCGAGTTCCGTACTGTTTGACCACGTGTTACAGTAAAGAGCGCTTTGCGGAGTGTTTTCATCAATTGGACCCAGTACCCACACAATTCAATTACAAAAGTCACAGGCATCACAGCAATTTTGCATGTTAATTCTGCAAAGTATTTATTGGACATACAGTATGTTGCTACTAGTATTACAGGTTTGTTATTCATCGCGGCACTAGCTGTGGTGGCCAGCATTGCTGATTTCCCCCCCCCCATATTTCTCTTTGCCTGTCTTACCCTGTCCATTGCTGTACTCTTTCTACAATATACACTGCCCCTCTCTAGCTTTACCCATGTTCTCCCCTTCTTTCTATCAGCCTCCTGTCCCTGTCACTATTTCCTCTTTCTCTCCCTCCACCTCCCATGTCTCTCTCCTCCTTTTCTTTCTTACCTCCCCTTTTATTCCCAATTAGCTGCAAGCAGTTAAATTTCCCAATGTGTGATTTACTGTATTCAATATATCGATGGCAGGTGCCCCGATATCCCATGCCTACCTCAGCCATGATGTGCCACCAGCCAGCGCAGAGAAACTCCAGAAACTCCACTCCACTGATGAAAGGAGACTTGTGTTTGACCTTCCAGACTGCAGATGCGTGACCGCCAGCTGTGGGGCAAGATGGTAGTGGGCTGTGTCTTATCAGGCAGCCAGTGAGAGCTGTGAGTAGAGGAGGCTGGCTTGTCCTGTCAGTCAGCCATTGAACGCTGGGAGGGTTGCGTGGAGGCTGTGTCCTATCAGGCAGCCAGTGAGAGCTGTGAGTGGAGGAGGGTGGCTGTGTCCTGTCAGTCAGCCATTGACCACTGTGAGGGTACGGAGGAGGATGTGTCCTATCAGGCAGGCAGTGAGAGCTGTAAATGGCGGAGGATGGCTGTATCCTGTCACTCAGCCATTGACTGCTGTGAGGGTAGGGTGGAGGCTGTGTCCTATCAGGCAGCCAGTGAGAGACTTAAATGGAGAAGGATGGCTATGTCCTGTCAGTCAGCCATTGACTGCTGTGAGGGTAGGGAGAAGGCTGTGTCCTATCAGGCAGCCAGTGATAACTGAGTGGAGGAGGGTGGCTGTGTCCTGTCAGTCAGCCTTTGACCGCTGTGAGGGTAGGGAGGAAAATGTGTCCTCTCAGGCAGCCAGTGAGAGCTGTGAATGAAGGAGGATGACTTTGTCCTGCCTGTCCGCTATTGACAGCTGTGAGGGTAGGGAGGAGGCTGTGTCCTATCAGGCAGCCAGTGAGAGGTATAAATGGAGGAGGATGGCTGTGTCCTGTCAGTCAGCCATTGACCGCTGTGAGGGTAAGGAGGAGGCTGTGTCCTATCAAGCAGCCAGTGAGAGCTGTAAATGGAGGAGGATGGTTTTGTCATGTCAGTCAGCCATTGACCGCTGTGAGGGTAGGGAGAAGGCTGTGTCCTATCAGGCAGCCAGTGAGAGCTGTGAGTGGAGGAGGGTGGCTGTGTCCTGTCAGTCAGCCATTGATCACTGTGAGGGTAGGGAGGAAACTGTGTCCTCTCAGGCAGCCATTGAGAGCTGTGAGTGAAGGAGGATGACTTTGTCCTGTCAGTCCGCTTTGACAGCTGTGAGGGTAGGGATGAGGCTGTGTCCTATCAAGCAGCCAGTGAGAGCTGTGAATGAAGGAGGATGACTTTGTCCTGTCAGTCCGCTATTGACAGCTGTGAGGGTAGGGAGGAGGCTGTGTCCTATCAGGCAGCCAGTGAGAGGTATAAATGGAGGAGGATGGCTGTGTCCTGTCAGTCAGCCATTGACCGCTGTGTGTGTAAGGAGGAGGCTGTGTCCTATCAGGCAGCCAGTGAGAGCTGTAAATGGAGGAGGATGGCTTTGTCATGTCAGTCAGCCATTGACTGCTGTGAGGGTAGGGAGAAGGCTGTGTCCTATCAGGCAGCCAGTGAGAGCTGTGAGTGGAGGAGGGTGGCTGTGTCCTGTCAGTCAGCCATTGACCACTGTGTGGGTAGGGAGGAAACGGTGTCCTCTCAGGCAGCCATTGAGAGCTGTGAGTGAAGGAGGATTACTTTGTCTGTCAGTCCGCTTTGACAGCTGTGAGGGTAGGGATGAGGCTGTGTCCTATCAAGCAGCCAGTGAGAGCTGTGAATGAAGGAGGATGACTTTGTCCTGTCAGTCCGCTATTGACAGCTGTGAGGGTAGGGAGGAGGCTGTGTCCTATCAGGCAGCCAGTGAGAGGTATAAATGGAGGAGGATGGCTGTGTCCTGTCAGTCAGCCATTGACCGCTGTGAGTGTAAGGAGGAGGCTGTGTCCTATCAGGCAGCCAGTGAGAGCTGTAAATGGAGGAGGGTGGCTGTGTCCTGTCAGTCAGCCATTGACCACTGTGAGGGTAGGGAGGAAACGGTGTCCTCTTAGGCAGCCATTGAGAGCTGTGAGTAAAGGAGGATTACTTTGTCTGTCAGTCCGCTTTGACAGCTGTGAGGGTAGGGAGGAGGCTGTGTCCTATCAAGCAGCCAGTGAGAGCTGTGAATGAAGGAGGATGACTTTGTCCTGTCAGTCCACTATTGACAGCTGTGAGGGTACGGAGGAGGCTGTGTCCTATCAGGCAGCCAGTGAGAGGTATAAATGGAGGAGGATGGCTGTGTCCTGTCAGTCAGCCATTGACCGCTGTGAGGGTAAGGAGGAGGCTGTGTCCTATCAGGCAGCCAGTGAGAGCTGTAAATGGCGGAGGATGGCTTTGTCATGTCAGTCAGCCATTGACTGCTGTGAGGGTAGGGAGAAGGCTGTGTCCTATCAGGCAGCCAGTGAGAGCTGTGAGTGGAGGAGGGTGGCTGTGTCCTGTCAGTCAGCCATTGACCACTGTGAGGGTAGGGAGGAAGCTGTGTCCTCTCAGGCAGCCATTGAGATCTGTGAGTGAAGGAGGATGACCTTGTCCTGTCAGTCCGCTTTGACAGCTGTGAGGGTAGGGAGGAGGCTGTGTCTTATCAGGCAGCCAGCGAGAGCTGTGTGTGGAGGAGGTTGGCTGTGTACTGTCAGTCAGCCATTGACCGCTGTGAGGGTAGGGAGGAAGCTGTGTCCTATCAGGCAGCCAGTGAGAGCTGTGAGTGAAGGAGGATGACTGTGTCCTGTCAGTCTGCTATTGACAGCTGTGAGGGTAGGGAGGAGGCTGTGTCCTCTCAGGTAGCCAGTGAAAGCTGTAAATGGAGAAGGATGACTGTGTCCTGTCAGTCAGCCATTGGCTGCTGTGAGGGTAGAGAGGAGGCTGTGTCCTATCAGGCAGCCAGTGAAAGCTGCGATGGGAGGAGGGTGGCTGTGTCCTGTCAGTCAACCATTGACCGCTGTGAGGTTAGGGAGGAAGTTGTGTTCTATCAGGCAGCCAGTGAGAGCTGTAAATGGAGGAGGATTGCTGTGTCCTGTCAGTCAGCTATTGACTGTTGTGAGGGTAGGGAGGAGGCTGTGTCCTATCAGGCAGCCAGTGAAAGCTGTGATGGGAGGAGGGTGGCTGTATCATTGACCGTTGTGAGGGTACGGAGGGGACTGTGTCCTATCAGGCAGCCAGTGAGAGCAGTGATGGGGGTGGGTTGCTGTATCCTAGTGGGCAGCCAATGAGGGTTGTGAATGGATGAAGTCCTTTTAGGCATCCAGTAAGAATTGTGATGGGAAAGGGGGAGGGGTGGACTGTGTCCTGTCAATCAGTCACTTATTATTCATTGGAATATGTGTCGCAGTGGTACTACACTATGGGGGTCATTCCGAGTTGTTAGCTCGTTGCTGATTTTTGCAACGGAGCAATTAAGGCAAAAATGTGCATGCGCATGGTACGCAGTGCGCATGTGCTTAGTATTTTAGCTCAAAACTTAGTAGATTTACTCACGTCCGACCGAAGAATTTCCATCATTGAAGTGATCGGCGTGTGATTGACAGGAAGTGGGTGTTTCTGGGCGGAAACTGGCTGTTTCTGGGAGTGTGCGGAAAAACGCAGGCGTGCCAGGATAAAACGCGGGAGTGTCTGGAGAAACGGGGGAGTGGCTGGCCGAACGCAGAGCGTGTTTGTGACATCAAACCAGGAACGAAACGGCCAGAGCTGATCGCAGTGTAGGAGTAAGTCTCGAGCTACTCAGAAACTGCTAAGAATTTTCTATTTGCAATTCTGCTAATCTTTCATTCGCAATTCTGCTAAACTAAGATACACTCCCAGAGGGCGGCGGCCTAGCGTGTGCAATGCTGCTAAAATCTGCTAGCAAGTGAACAACTCGGAATGACCCCCTATGTTCTGCTATTTTTACATTAAAATAAGGATTTCCCCTACTTTTCAACTACACTGGAGGTACAGACTAATACCCCTTTCACATCGCACAAATAACCCGGTACCGACACGGCATATTGCCGTGTCGAACCGGGTCAGTGTGCGATGTGAAAGCACACTGGCCGATTTAGCGGGTCGCCTGACCCGGTAAATCAACCCGGTAAAAAAGAAGGGTTTTACCCGGTTTGATTACCGGATCAGGTGCGGTGTGAATGGGAGCCGTGTCGATGCGACACGGTTCCCATTCACAAGATAGGGAGAGGCGGCGCTGGAGATGAGCTCATCTCCCGACGCCGCCTCCACCCCCGCCCCTGCTGCTGCTGCGCGCTCCATTGTTATGGCAACCGACCCGGTATATTGCCGGGTCGGAAAGCCAGCAGCGGAGTGCAAATGCCGGATCCCACCCGGTAAGTACACGTTTGTCTTACCGGGTAGGATCCGGCATTTGCAGTCTGAATGCAGCATAAAAGTCGTGAACTCCCACCAGTAGCTAAAAGTCACGGATCTTGGTTTTACCCACAATAAAATAGTTGGGCATCATACAGTAATTTGCATCTGTTTTAAACTGTTCCGTAGACATTCCTTTCTTAATATAACCTGCAACAAACAACTCCTTTCCCGGGATCCCTTTACCTACAGCCAGGATGCCGCATAACACAGAATGCTGCAACCCATTCATATAGCTCTTGAAAGGGGCAATTAGCTTTCCAGAGATTCAGAAAATTAAAGCGTGGGGATTTTTCTTGGGAGTTAGATTATATTGGGGATTGTAACAACACTGTATAGGTGGGAAAACTCCTTTATAGCCATAAAAATAAGGCTTGCAATTATACAGCTTTACAACAGACAAAAAAATCAGGAATATCCTGGAAAGTAGGGACATAAGGGAGCCTTATGTACATGCTCAATAGTGAAAATATAATAACATCAATTATGCTGTTTAACTGTTGCTCGTGTTGACATCTCACAATACGTTTTGGCAAATGGATATATTTTCAAAGTATTTCCAACTCTCTGCAAGTCAGAGATAGCAAGTCAGTGGTATGGATTGGCAAGTTGTGTCACAGTAGGGAACATGATTAAATTGTAACAATGAGCCAATGTCAAAGAGAAAATATATTAGGCTTAATATGGGCAAAGAAAAAGGTAGAAAACTGATTTTCAGAGGAGAGATCAGCTGTTGTGACAGACGGTGCATAAAACCCTCCAAAATATTATTTCATCTTTTTGAAGGTCAGTAAACAGTTTTTTTTTTTCCTTTTTTATATTTTACTTTATTCCATTATTTGTGAAGTCAATGCATCATATTCTACCAAATTATTCCCTAAACTTTACACAAATATTTTATTTAATAAAGAGAAGTGATTACAATGCAGCTGACCGCAGCTAATTATTTTATCAGTGATACAAAGTTAGATCAAGTCATAAAATTGTCAGGATCGTTTCCAAACTGACATAGAATTTAAGAGAACTTTAAAATTCCCATTACCAGTCTACAATGGGAGTATTTGCAAATTAGTGTTGTTTCTTTAGTATAATAAATAGGCATTAATTGAATATGCCTCTAGACCAGAGGTTCTTAAACTCGGTCCTCGGGGGCACACACAGTGCATGTTTTGCAGGTAACCCAGCAGGTGCACAGGTGTATTAATTACTCACTGACACATTTTAAAAGGTCCACAGGTGGAGCTAATTATTTCACTTGCGATTCTGTGAGGAGACCTGCAAAACATGCACTGTGTGTGCCCCCAGGACCGAGTTTGAGAACCTCTGCTCTAGACCATCTACTTGTGAGCTGGAGATTTTGGGTTATATGTATCAAACGAGTTTAAAACAATTATAGTGTGATTTCCTGCAGAGTCTCACTCAATAATCAGCGGATCTGAACATTTGAAGGAAATTTTACGAGGTATTCCGGTAGATATGTACAGATGGGTCCTCATTCACTACTGCTGCAGCTACAGCAAACGTCATTTGTTGGTGCGCTAGCTCCCGTGCCACATGGCTTGCGTCAAATGTCTTTTGCACCCAAATGTGCATCTTAATTGCGATACAACAAAATAATACTGCACTGATTAATATGATTTGCAACACTTGTATATCTGTGTGCGACACCAATGAGTGATGAAACTCATTGTGACTGATAAAATTTGTTGCATGTGGTAAATAGTGCTCCAGCCAATCAGCTCCCAACTGTCATTTTTCAAACACATGACAGTTAGGAGCTGAACACATGACATGAGCTCATTGGCTGCAGCGTCATTTATCATAAACAACGAGTTTTATCATTCGCAATGAGTTTTATCACTCATTGATAAATAAGCCCCTAATTCTGAATCTGTATACTGGGCCTAATTCAAAGTTGATCGCAAACGCAAAATACCCCTCTAATGGGCAAAACCATGTGCAGTGCAGGTGGGGCAGATGTAACATGTGCAGAGAGAGTTAGATTTGGGTGGGGTGTGTTCAAACTGAAATCTAAATTGCAGTGTAAAAAGGAAAGCAGACAGCATTTACCCTGCACAGAAACAAAATAACTCACCCAACACTAACTCTCTCTGCACATGTTACATCTGCCCCACCTGCAGTGCACATGGTTTTGCCCATTAGAGGAAGATTTTGCTTTTGCAATCAACTTTGAATTAGGCCCACAAAGTGCTATGATGCAGTAGCCACAGGTTTGTTTATTTCACGCCAAATTCCGTTGTGCTTCGTATATGGGGGGTCATTCCGAGTTGTTCGCTCATTATTTTTTTCTCGCAACGGAGCAATTAGTCGCTAATGCGCATGCGCAATGTTCGCACTGCGACTGCGCCAAGTAAATTTGCTATGCAGTTAGGAATTTTACTCACGGCATTACGAGGTTTTTTCTTCGTTCTGGTGATCGTATTGTGATTGACAGGAAGTGGGTGTTTCTGGGCGGAAACTGGCCGTTTTATGGGTGTGTGGGAAAAAACGCTGCCGTTTCTGGGAAAAACGCGGGAGTGGCTGGAGAAACGGAGGAGTGGTTGGGCGAACGCTGGGTGTGTTTGTGACATCAAACCAGGAACGACAAGCACTGAACTGATCGCAGATGCCGAGTAAGTCTCGAGCTACTCAGAAACTGCACAGAGATGTATTTTCGCAATAATGCGAATCTTTCGTTCGCAATTTTAAGAAGCTAAGATTCACTCCCAGTAGGCGGCGGCTTAGCGTGTGCAATGCTGCTAAAAGCAGCTTGCGAGCGAACAACTCGGAATGACCCCCATGGACTCAGGTTTAGTCGCACACAGATATACAAGTGTCCCATATCAAATTAATAAGTGCACTCTCTTTTTTTTTTGCATTGCATTGTGATTACGATGCTACACCCCCCGGCACAGCTTACTGGGGTCAGATGTCTCGCTCTGCATGGTGTATTGCCGCCAGGTGTGTGAAGACTACAGAGAGAATATACAATTACTAAAGTCACAAAAACTTATTAAAATCATTCCAATCCAAATCAATAAAAAATATTGTATGTTTGTATAAATGTGACGTGCATGTGTAAATCAAAATTCATACTCAATGTACAGGCCACTCCTAAATCCAGGACCAGGTCCACCATCGAGGGGGGACGGTGGGGACTCCAGTCCCGGGCCCTGACAGAAAGGGTGCCCGGGTGGCAGCCGTAAGGATCGCGGAGACAGGCCAGCTACCTGCGCACCAGCAGGGCAGGCAGCCACTGAGGCGCACAGAGCTGTAATTGTATTCTTTCAATTGAGACGGCGGTGAGCCAAGCAGAGCTCACGGACCGGCAGCCAATCAGGAGCAAGCGTATTTATGCATGCACGCATTCCTGTCTAGTCCGCAATTCTTCCGTCAAGCTCTTCTAACGTGTGAGGACCGTGTTGCACAGAAGGCGTGATTTAGACTTGATCGCTGGGCTGCCAGTCGCTGCCTTAATCGCTGGGCTGCTAGTCGCTGCCTTAAGGGGGAGTGTAAATTCGCCGTGCAAGTGTGTGATCCCATGTGTACGCCGAGCTGCAAAAATCCACTGTGTGCAGTCTCTGCGCAGCCCAGGACTTATTCCTACAGTGCAATGAGAACAGGCTGATTGGGGCCGGAGCTGACGTCACACACCCTCCCTGAAAACGCTTGGGAACTCCCAGTAAATGGTTAGTTACCACCCACAGATAGCTTCCTCCTGTCAATCACCTTGCGAACACCTGTGCGATCGGATTGATCGCACCATCCCTTCGCTGACCGGCGATGTCCTTTGTTCTTGTCTGATGCACGTGTGCATTGTGGTGCATACGCATGCGCAGTTACTACCTCATAGGCAAACGCAGGGGGGGTTTCCGGTTTCACGGAAACCCCCCTCCTCTTGGCAAGTAGCTCACATTATGACAATAGCAATGGTATATAATGTGATTACTAGAGCTGCTGCCACCTCATGCAGTGTAAGGGATAGAGCAGAACTGCTGCACGTGCCCAGTGGTAGCAGCTTCTTCTATCAAGTTTGCTGAGTGTGTGGATCTGAGTCCTCAGTCAGTGCACTGGACCAGAGAGTAGCTGCCAGGTAGAAGAGACAGGAGCCTTACCATGAGGTGGGAGAATGTGTGCTTAGTAAGTGCAGTACTGGTTCTATTATATAAGTGTATTTATTTATTTATTTATTAATTATGGTATGTTTAACCTTTTCCTGACCACTTGTATAAATTATTTTAATAAGTTTATAGTGTTAAATATTAATACTGTATTCCATACAGTATTCAGTGTATAAAAAGACTTTAATATCCAGGGTCATTACTAGGTTCTTCTGCCACTCCCCAGACTGCCGTCCTTGCTCCAACGTTCCGCAGTGTGGGAGATTGTGGACTGACATTTGGAAACCCCCCTCTCGAAATCCTGCATTTGCCACTGTACCTGATCGTCCGCTGTCCGAAAACGCACAGCAGCGATCAGATCTGAATGACCCCCTGTGTTACGTAGAATTCAGTACCACCCGTAGCTGCGTGCACTCAGCTCCAGAGCATGCCCAGTGTAAAAACCCAAAAGATTCATCTGCAAAACTGACATGCGTCAACCCCTTTTATTTCCGTTACAATAATGCCAGGGTCTCAACATAAGAAGCTATGAGCATAGGCCCTCATTCCGAGTTGTTCGCTCGTTCTTTTTCATCGCATCGCAGTGAAAATCCGCTTAGTACGCATGCGCAAAGTTCGCACTGCGACTGCGCCAAGTAACTTTACTATGATGAAAGTATTTTTACTCACGGCTTTTTCTTCGCTCCGGCGATCGTAATGTGATTGACAGGAAATGGGTGTTACTGGGCGGAAACACGGCGTTTCAGGGGCGTGTGGCTGAAAACGCTACCGTTTCCGGAAAAAACGCAGGAGTGGCCGGGGAAACGGTGGGAGTGCCTGGGCGAACGCTGGGTGTGTTTGTGACGTCAACCAGGAACGACAAGCACTGAAATGATCGCACAGGCAGAGTAAGTCTGGAGCTACTCAGAAACTGCTAAGTAGTTAGTAATCGCAATATTGCGAATACATCGGTCGCAATTTTAAGAAGCTAAGATTCACTCCCAGTAGGCGGCGGCTTAGCGTGTGTAACTCTGCTAAATTCGCCTTGCGACCGATCAACTCGGAATGAGGGCCATAGTACAGCGTAAAGTTCTTTTTATTGAAGTTTTTTTTATCAGCTGACAAAATCATCTCCTATATAATAACCCAGATCTATGACTCTGTGCCTGTGTGTATAACAATGGGTGGAGTCACAGCGCTGGGAGGAGTCACAGATCTGGCCAATAATATAGGTGCTTTGTGTGATGTCCCAGTGGTGCTGTACAGGGGGAGGGCCCCCATTACAGACATTTACCACACAAACTGCCATCATCCCGCCTCCAATTACCGCCTTCCCCCCCAAAAAAAAACCTGACCCTCGCCCCGACCGAGGAGACCGACCCCCCTGCACCACCCTGTCCTCCTCACCCGTCCGTCTCACACCTCTCCACCAAATGAGTAGGTGATCAGCGGCATGTGGTGTCGGGAGCCGGTAAAAGCCGGTAGGAGCCGGACCTCCTCCCCCATCCGCTGCACCCCTGTCTCTCCCCCTCCCGCGGCAACCCCGGACCACCTACCTCACACTCTGCACCACCGCACCCGCCACCTCCCCACCCGCATCGCCTCCGGAACCCCTCCCCCATCCCCAACAGCCCGCACCTACCCCTCCCATGGCATCGCTGCCCCTTCCCAAACTGCAGTGCCTCCGGACCCGCTCCACCATCCGCAGCCCCCACTCCTCCGCCCCGTCGCAAAGGGCTACGCCCTCTTCACCATCGGACGCCCCTTCGTCGTGCAATATTTTACCACTAACATGACTAGGCATGCAGGTAATACTCCATCTCCTACATAATAGCCCAGAGTGACTGTGTGGCTAATGCTGGGCGTGGCTAGGAGCTCTCATTGGGTTAGCGCCAGGGTAAATCCTCCCACTGGTGATGTCAGAGGTCACTTCACCAATTTGGGATTAGCGGCAGTGTCGGATATCGCTGCTGCGGCTGTGTGTAGGGCCCGCACCTCCGCCACCAGAGTAACATGCACGTGCTGTGGCGCTCTGGACCGCCGTTTAGCCACTTGTGAGCTGTTCCCACTGCCCGGAAGCCGTGCCATGGAGGGAGCACCATAGCATGTCCACGTGGCAGGCTCAGCTGCATGCCGCGCTACAGCACCGAGGAGAGGGGGCATCTCCACACAGGAGACTACCGACTGGACTTCAGTAAGTAGCGCCGCTGCATCATCGGAGGGCTGCAGGAGGCCGGCAGCGTGCTGCTGCTCTCCTCTTTTCTGCCGTGCACAACACATGGCCCGGCTCTGTGCTGCCTGTCTCCGGCAGAGCTTTGCTGCTGTGTTCCGGCTCTGCCGTTCATGACCTTGCTGCGCCATGTGTCACCTATGCTGTGCCTGCGTCCCCTATACTGTTACCGCTGCGTTGCCCCAGCTGGATGCTCTTCACACAATCCCGCACCTCCCCCAACCGCGGTGGCTTTGGACCCCCTACCCCACCATGGCACCCCCGCATCCACCCTTCCCACAACCACGCAACCCCAGCACCCGGCCCTCCCCCACCCGCTGCACCCCCTCAACCACCCCTACCCCACCTGCTGCACCCCCACTACCCCCCCCAACACCACCACCACGGTGGCTCAGGACTATCTCCCCCACTCACCGCACCCCAGGACACCCTCCCCCATCCGCGTCTAGCCCGCACCCACCACTCCCCCATCCACAGCACCTCCGGCCCCCTCCCCCATCCGCCCACTTCACCCGCAGCATCTACAGGTGCACTCCTCCATCTGCAGTCCCCAACCGCACCCGCCCCTCCCCCACCCATAGCACCACCGCAACTACTCCTCCCTCACCAGCGACTTCCCTACCAACCTATATAAGAGGAGTTCATGATGAGGATACCTGTACCTGGAGTAAGCAGGGCCATCGAGAGCTGAATGGGGCCTGGGTACTGGGGTAGCATGACTGCAAAGATGGACATTTCTACTCCTCAGCAGCAATGCAAAGGGGGATATTTGTCCCCCTCATCAACAACTAGACCTAAACCCCTCCCCCTTTCAGTGCCGCTGTCGGTAAGAAGTAGTCTAGCTGGAGCTACAAGACACACTGGCCCATGCGGCGTCATACACCGTCATGTTCACTAGCTGTATACAGTTATCAGAGAGAGCTGTGAAAGTTCTTTCACCACGTGCCACCACCTACATGCATAAACCACGCCATATACATCATTGCCCCTTTAAAAAAATGTCCACAGCCGCCAAACCCGGACTTCATTACATCCTTCCCTAGGACTTAGAGATCTGTATGATTGCAATTCTGACACTAGAGAAACACCAGTCAAGGTGCACTGACCATAGTTAGTGCAAAATCAGGGATACCTACTGGGGTCCTTGGCAATACACAAGTGAGGAGAACCTGAAGTAGCATGTAAAACAAATTCCACCGAGGTTCACCTAAGATCCAACGTATCTCTGAGTACACCAGTAGAGCAGCACATCATATGTGGAAATTATCCTTTCATTGTGCTGATCTTTGGTAGCCACAATGAAATTGTATTAGCATCACTCCTATATGAGCCCCCTGGAATATTTTTTGTTTGTTTCAAACAAAAAGTTTTTATTGTAGTTGACCAACAATCATACAGAAATGCAACGCAATAGATATTGTACTTGGTAGTGAACAGCCAAATATGACATTGTTATGTCCACAAACATACAAGAAGAGCATAAAACAGTACCTAGGAATTCTCCAAGATAATAAAGACGCGGGCGAATAAGGGCTCTCATTCTGAGTTGTTCGCTCGTTCTGTTTCATCGCATCGCAGCGATTTTCCGCAAACTGCGCATGCGCAATGTTCGCACTGCGGCTGCGCCAAGTAAATTTGCTAAGAAGTTTGGTATTTTACTCACGGCATTACAAGGTTTTTTCTTCGTTCTGGTGATCGTTGTGTGATTGACAGGAAGTGGGTGTTTCTGGGCGGAAACTGGCCGTTTTATGGGAGTGTGTGAAAAAACGCTGCCGTTTCTGGGAAAAACGCGGAAGTGGCTGGAGAAACGGGGGAGTGTCTGGGCGATCGCTGGGTGTGTTTGTGACGTCAAACCAGGAACGAAACTGACTGAACTGATCGCAGTGGCAGAGTAAGTCTCGAGCTACTCAGAAACTGCTTAGAAATTTCTATTCGCAATTTTGAGAATCTTTCGTTCACAATTTTGCTAAGCTAAGATTCACTCCCAGTAGGCGGCGGCTTAGCATGTGCAATGCTGCTAAAAGCAGCTTGCGAGCGAACAACTCGGAATGAGGGCCAATGTGGGGTAAACAATAAAGATCTAGAAGGACAACCCTATTTTCTATAAACATCAAAAGAACATAGAAAAAGAATGAAAGATGTGATAATAATACAAAAAAAAAAGAGAAAAGAAAAGTAAAAGAAAAAATTTTTTGGACATATTTTTGACCTATAGATGGATCATCCATTATGCAACATACAGTAGACTCCTGCCCAGTGAACATTGAAGGCAGGGCCGTATTAAGGTCCACATGGTCCTGGGGCTGAAAATGATCAAGGGCCTATAGTGAGAACCGGAGTAACTATGGCCAGTGCTTTGTGGGTGTGGTCGGTGCCTTGTGTACGTGTACACCCTCTGCGCTATCAGCCCCAAATGCCTCCCTAAATATGTAAAAATAGTAAAATTGCATTATTTTCCAATGAAAATAGATATACAGTTTTAATTGCATGATTTAATGAAAAGTGAGAGAGGCAGGTAGTAGAGGCTAGGCTGAGGCAGGAGAGTGGAAGAGAGAGAGAGAGGCAGGTAGTAGAGGCTGTGCTGAGGCAGGAGAGTGGAAGAGAGAGAGGCAGGTAGTAGAGGCTGTGCTGAGGCAGGTGTGGAAAAGAGAGAGAGAGCAGATAGTAGAGGCTAGGCTGAGGCAGGAGAGTGGAAGAGAGAGATAGGCAGGTAGCAGAGGCTAGGCTGAGGCAAGAGAGAGAGGCAGGTAGTAGAGGCTGTGCTGAGGCAGGAGAGTGGAAGAGAGAGAGAGGCAGGTAGCAGAGGCTAGGCTGAGGCAGGAGAGTGGAAGAGAGAGAGAGAGGCAGGTAGTAGAGGCTGTGCTGAGGCAGGAGAGTGGAAGAGAGAGAGAGGCAGGTAGTAGAGGCTGTGCTGAGGCAGGTGTGGAAAAGAGAGAGAGCAGATAGTAGAGGCTAGGCTGAGGCAGGAGAGTGGAAGAGAGAGATAGGCAGGTAGCAGAGGCTAGGCTGAGGCAAGAAAGAGAGAGAGGCAGGTAGTAGAGGCTGTGCTGAGGCAGGAGAGTGGAAGAGAGAGAGAGAGGCAGGTAGCAGAGGCTAGGCTGAGGCAGGAGAGTGGAAGAGAGAGAGAGAGAGGCAGGTAGTAGAGGCTGTGCTGAGGCAGGAGAGTGGAAGAGAGAGAGAGAGAGAGAGAGAGAGGCAGGTAGTAGAGGCTGTGCTGAGGCAGGTGTGGAAAAGAGAGAGCAGATAGTAGAGGCTAGGCTGAGGCAGGAGAGTGGAAGAGAGAGAGAGAGAGAGGCAGGTAGCAGAGGCTAGGCTGAGGCAGGAGAGTGGAAGAGAGAGAGAGAGAGGCAGGTAGTAGAGGCTGTGCTGAGGCAGGAGAGTGGAAGAGAGAGAGAGGCAGGTAGTAGAGGCTGTGCTGAGGCAGGTGTGGAAAAGAGAGAGAGCAGATAGTAGAGGCTGTGCTGAGGCAGGAGAGTGGAAGAGAGAGAGAGGCAGGTAGTAGAGGCTGTGCTGAGGCAGGTGTGGAAAAGAGAGAGAGAGCAGATAGTAGAGGCTAGGCTGAGGCAGGAGAGTGGAAGAGAGAGATAGGCAGGTAGCAGAGGCTAGGCTGAGGCAAGAGAGTGGAAGAGAGAGAGAGGCAGGTAGTAGAGGCTGTGCTGAGGCAGGAGAGTGGAAGAGAGAGAGAGGCAGGTAGCAGAGGCTAGGCTGAGGCAGGAGAGTGGAAGAGAGAGAGAGAGAGGCAGGTAGTAGAGGCTGTGATGAGGCAGGTGTGGAAAAGAGAGAGAGGCAGGTAGTAGAGGCTGTGCTGAGGCAGGTGTGGAAAAGAGAGAGAGAGGCAGGTAGTAGAGGCTAGGATGAGGCAGGTATTGAAAAAGAGAAAGGCATCTGGTAGAGGCTGCGCTGAGGTAGGTGTATAGACAGCAGTAGCAGGGGCATGAGGGCACGGAGAGTCAGGTGTGAGGGTGTCAGTAGGAATAGAAGGAGTATTAGTAACGTGAAGGAGAACCAGTCTTATCAGGTGAAGAATCAGATGTGTGGCGGCAGTGAGATTCGGATGTGCAGAGTCAGGTGTCGTGTGTAAGTGTGTAGAAGGTTGGCCACAGCACTAGTGCTGCCTTGTCCTGCTCAGTGACCTGGCTCTGTCTCTTCCGGTCATAGATATCACCTATGTTGCTTCCCGGTATCCGGTCTCTTCATCTCCAAGTGCACAGAGCCTCCACGTTCTGGCACTACCGGCATGTTGGGAAATATAGTCTGTGCTGGATACATGTCTGGCTGCCACATCTATGTGTGTAGTAGATCACTTCCTGAAGACAGATAAAACCAAGGTGCCTACCTCTCACATGAACTCTTCTCCCTGCTCAGCGCCCTCTCAAATCTGGCACCCGGGACATGTGACCCCTTAGTCCCCCCCTAGTTGCAGTCCTCTCCATCAATACGACATTGAGAGCAGATATACATGACTATTATTGTATTTCTACACACAAACATGAAAATAAAGCAGATATGAAAGCTGTGATACACTCAGTTGTCCTCCTCGCCCATCCTCAGGCACATCTACAACATCAGGGCACCGCAGGTAGTCCATGCAAGAAGAAATGCTGCGTTCAATTTCCTTTTTATTAACGATTACAATTTAACAAAGTCTTTTTTCTTGGTTGATGAGGTTATAATGTATTATTTAACAGGTCTCACAATTGTAATGTCAACTACAAAGGCTGAAATGTTCATTGTTGAAACTGAAAGACATCTACAAGGGGGACAGGGTGTTTAGAAATGTGCATCTTTCCCTTGAAAGCTGCTGTGATGTGATCCAAGGTTTTTATTGCTATTCGCTCAACGCGGCACTCTGTCTTTTGGGCTCAATTATTTACAGCTTGTTTGAAAATAGGATTCTGCAAAAATAAAGTGTTCAATAAAATTATAAAATAAGAGATCACTTGTTTATAATTCATGTGTTTCGGCAGATCTATGTTTTTTTATTTATTTGTCTTATGATTTAGAAACAGCTTTTATGCTTTATACTATTTTTTTCTACTATTGTGGTAACGACATAGACGGAGCCAACACTCCCTGTTACTGTATGTTCTGAGTTTTATTTTCAGTAGAAGACTTCAGCAAAATACACACAGAACATATCAAATATTGCGGGTAATTCCAAGTTGATCGCAGCAGGATTTTTTTATAGCAATTGGGCAAAACCATGTGCACTGCAGGAAAGGCAGATATAACATGTGCAGAACGAGTTAGATTTGGGTGGGTTATTTTATTTCTGTGCAGGATAAATACTGGCTGCTTTATTTTTACACTGCAAATTAGATTGCAGATTGAACACACCCCACCCAAATCTAACTCTCTCTGCACATGTTATACAGTATCTGCCTCCCCTGCAGTGCACATGGGGGGTCATTCCGAGTTGTTCGCTCGTTATTTTTTTCTCGCAACGGAGCGATTAGTCGCTAATGCGCATGCGCAATGTCCGCAGTGCGACTGCGCCAAGTAAATTTGCTATGCAGTTAGGTATTTTACTCACGGCATTACGAGGTTTTTTCTTCGTTCTGGTGATCGTAATGTGATTGACAGGAAGTGGGTGTTTCTGGGCGGAAACAGGCCGTTTTATGGGAGTGTTTGAAAAAACGCTACCGTTTCTGGGAAAAACGCGGGAGTGGCTGGAGAAACGGAGGAGTGCCTGGGCGAACGCTGGGTGTGTTTGTGACGTCAAACCAGGAACGACAAACACTGAACTGATCGCAGATGCCGAGTAAGTCTCGAGCTACTCAGAAACTGCACAGAGAAGTATTTTCGCAATTTTGCTAAGCTAAGATTCACTCCCAGTAGGCGGCGGCTTAGCGTGTGCAAAGCTGCTAAAAGCAGCTTGCGAGCGAACAACTCGGAATGAGGGCCATGGTTTTGCCCAATTGCTAACAAAAATCCTGCTGCGATCAACTTGGAATTACCCCCATAAGGTACAATACGATGAAGGACACCCATGGTTTATTTGTTGGTTTTCCAGGTAACCCAATGGAAATAGTGACACCTGTATAAGCTTCTGCATCCTCAGAAATGTATTATCATTTTTAATTATTTTTTTTTGTTTGTTAATGTAATCTTTTTTTTTATTTTATTTTTTACCAGGGAGTACTTGAATTATCACAATAGATTGTAATAGTGCTACACTTTTGTATCAAAAATACACACGGTTGAGTCACATTATTATGCCCTCCTACATGTGACCACAGCAGCGCACAGCCCATGAAGTATGTCACGTGTCATGCGCTGGCTTGGTGGGTATATAAGGTGTGCGATAGTCCGTATGCACGCATATATCACACGTTGCTGTCATGGGTAAAAGGGGCGATTTATCCGAGCTGCAAAAAGGGATGTTCTCGGCTTTCGGGCCAAGGGCAGAGGTATATCTGACACAGCGCAGTGTGTGAGCTGTCCACGCGCTGCTGCGGTGAAGGTGTATCGTGACTGGACAAATGGCACCATTGCAAATAACCGACGTGGAAACTGCGGAGCACCACGTGCTGTTGATGTGAGAGGTGAACATCGGCTACGAAGGTGCGTATGGGCCGACCGACATGATACAGTGGAGCAGCTTACCGTCACAGTGATCCTGGGGGCTACCAGACGTGTGTCTAATACATCAGTTCAGCCCGTCTAGCTGCTGTCCGTGCCGCACACGGCGATTACTCTGGCTATTAGCTGGTGGTCATAATAATGTGATTCTACCATTATATATAATGTAAACGGGATCTTTTCTAATAGTAACTAACAAGCTTTTACTACTAGATACATTTTCCATAAGTTCTTTGACCAATGGCCACAGTTCATGTTTTGGGACTACCCCTCCTCACCTCTGTTCCTATGAATACATAATGGGGGTCATTCTGACCCATTCGCATGCAGCGGTTTGTCGCTGCAGTGCGAACGGGTCCAGAATGCGCATGCGCAGCGGCCGCACTGCATGTGCGCGATGTTGCCCGGTGACAGGGGTCGCCGGGTTATGTCGCGTCCTACGAAGAAAGCAGTCGCAGCTCTGACCGCAAGAAGATTGACAGAAAGAAGGCGTACCTGGGCTGATCCGGACCGTTGGCAGCCGTTTTCGGGGAGTGGAGAAGAAAACGCAGGCGTGTCCAGCAGAACGGAGGGCGGATGTCTGACGTCAAAGCCGGCCCCAGCATTGCAGAGATCGTCGCACAGGGTAAGTATGTCCAGGCCTAGTCTTCTTTTACTTTAATTTTTTTTAGCTTAGCAGATCTGCACATGCGATCGCAGCCCTGCTAAGCTAAAATACATTCCCCCATAGGTGTGTACTAGTTGAACGCAGCAGCAGCAAAAAGATGCTGGCTGCGATCACCTTGGAATGACCACCCATGTACACATTTAAGGGCTGATTCTATATTAGAAGCAAAGTAGGATGGTATGGAGTACCATTAAGAAATATGGTGGTGATACGCAGTACCACCAGCCCACTGCTGTGGCAAAATTTATAAGGGGCATTTTTGTCTGTGGGACATAAAATGATGTCAGTGACATAACTGTGTGTGGCATAATATGTAATAGGCATTACGATGTGCGGCATAATGTGTAATGGGCATTACGGTGTGTGGAATAATGTGTAATGGGCATTACGGCGTGTGGCATAATGTGTAATAAGCATTACGGTGTGTGGCATAATGTGTAAGGGGCATTACAGTGTGTGGTATAATGTGTAATAAGCATTATGGTGTGTGGCATAATGGGTAAAGGGCATTACAGTGTGTGGCATAATGTGTAAAGGGCATTACAGTGTGTGGCATAATGTGGCCATGCCTCTATTTTCATGTAGCCGTTCCCCTAGTTTTGTGTGACCACGCCCCCTCATGAAACATGACCACACCCATTTTTCCTGTCAGTACCACTAAGAAAAAATTTCTACTTGCACCTCTGAAGCAAAGCAATAAAAGCAAGTACTGTAACTGCCCCTTGGTAACACCATATTTCACTGCAGGCGGTGCAGATGTAAGATGGGCTGAGAGATTTCATGCATTGGGCTGAATAAACCAGAGCAAAATTAAACCGCAAGGTTGTTACAGCGGTACCGCTTTTAGATTTTAGTGATTTCCTTTTCATATTTTTGGTTGATGACCTATAAAACTGTCAGTCTAACATAGGGGAGTGTTTAGGTGATTATTTATTAATCAGTGATAGTTATTGCTTCCTCTTTCCTGTTGGATATCCTCCCTCCCACTTTGTTGATGATGTCACCGTTTTTGTTGCGGTGGCGGTAAGATCGGCTGGCTAGATGAGCTGTAAGTTATTCCTTAGTTGGGTGAACTCTCCTTAGTCAATGATAGAGGGTTACTGTCCCGACCGGACATTTGGCACCACCTGTCCGGCCGGGGGTGTCTAATAATGAAGCTGAACCAATGTTTGAGATGGTAATGAATGACTGTCTTATTTTGCCCGCTCTTCTTGTCCACCACCAAACTAACTCTAATCAATATAAGGAAATGTAATTATAATATCAAAGATAATTTGACCTATTTCTCAACCAATTCCAAATTTCATGTGTTGTCATTTATTACATACAATGAGTACTGTATGTATATATACATTTAAGGGAAACAACCATAATAATATCAACCTTTTATTAGATGTGGGAGGGGCGTTTAGTAGTTGAAATCTACATTGCAGTGTAAAAATAAAGACTTTTCAATATGATGTTCAGAATGACAACTGGAACTCTTATTTATACTATGTTAATGTACTTTTATGCATTTATTTACATGTGAAAAGTTCAATAAAAGCAATAAAACAAGCACTAAAGTATGTTTCTGAATGGATGCTTATGTTTGGTCCAGTAATACAATACGTGTGGATAAATTCAGCGAGTATATGACTATACCTATACAGTACAGTATGGCTAATAGTTGTGCAAACAAAAAAAACTATAAAACATAGATACCGACGAGAAGCTCTGGGCTGCTTCAGGCAACTTGGTAATACAGTATGTAAGAAAGCAGAACTGGCAAATGCATAACTGAATTATGTAGTTAGTCATAGTCATTGTCATAATACCTCCTGTACGATGTAAGGGGTTTGCAGAAGCAGAAGAAAGCCAACACTCAATACTAAATTGAAGACCGTTGAAGACCAGGATGGACATCAACAGTTGTGTCCAAAAAATAAATACACCAAAGGTCAAGGTTCAAGGCAAACAGGGATTGTCAGGAATTAGGCCATGTCAGTAATTAACAATAGGCAATGTTGAAAAAAACAAAACAATGGATACCTGTTGTTAGGAATTGTATCTGATTATCACACATCCGACCACAAGAGATCACTATTAGTTCCAGATTTGCCTTTAGTTTTGGCTCTTGCCCAAGATGGCCAGAGTATTTTAGAGGAATCTATCTTGGATCTCGTCCCCTGTTTGGGCCTATCAATAGGCACTTCCGGAGTTAAACCTTGCTTGAGTATTCTGCTTGCTCAGCTCCTGTTACTTGCTCCTACCTGTGATTACCTGCTGGTGTACTGGTGTTGCCATACATCTGACCTCCTGCTTGGATACTTACCTGGGCCTACATTTGCTTATTCAGATTCTGAACACCTGGCTGCTTTCATACCTTCTGTCAGCTACTGGATGGACTTCACGTATATCACCAGGAACGTGACACCTGTTGCTTAAGGTGCTGAGCCTAGCTCTGATGTCAGCAGGCACAAACCCAACTTGTGGGCACACACTGGTTATACCGATCAGTGGACAGCTGAGACACAGGGTCCCTATCAATCAGGCTGTGGCCATTTGGGGCTGGGTAGTGGGCAGAGCTAGGCTGTGGTCCCCAAAACGGGGGCGTGTTGACCTGGTTTCTTGGAAGAGCTGAGGCCAGGGTTAGTGTCTTCTGATGGAGACTTCTTGACCTTGGCTATAGAGCTGTGAGGACCAATATGAGTTACCTCAGGGTTACTCAGATGGGCAATGGTCTAACAGATGATCGGATTCTGTGTCTTTGGACGCAGCGTTCAGGTCTGCGATCCTAAAGATGCATCAGCGATGTGAACTGCATCCATCGCATGAATCAGACCCATAGCCTTTCCACATAAAAATCTTCCTGTTTCACTTGATTTCTCTAACAGAGTACTTGTCAGGAATCGACTCACCACGGTGACATCTGTCCGCCGCTGCGGACTCCGTCCTGGGTCCCTGCGTTCATCTGTCATCCGCGTCTCTGCCATCAGACGCCATCCTGGGCCTGGGAGCGCTCCTGTGATAGCGGGCGTGTAGCACGCCGCGTTCCCGCTAGGCCGCGGCATGGGCGCCGCCATGACAGCCTCCAGCAGTCAGCATACGGCGGCCAATCCGGTGCTTGGCCGCACCCACTTTTCCTCACTCCACCAATGACTGTGTAACAAGGGGTATATATGAAGCTGCAGGATCAGTCTGCAGGCATCCTGAACTTTGTGTCACTCCTGCGACTCATGTGTAAGGATCTGGTTCCTGTTTCCTCCGTGTACCTGGATACCTACCTGCTGTTCCGTGTTCCTGGCTATCTACCTAAGACTCTATACTCCTGGTTACTTCTCACAGCTCCGTGGAACTACAAGCGCCAGCAATACCTGCTTCCATCTACAGGCTTCACACTCACCACCATCTCTGTGTGCTTCAGCCTAGCAGTAGAGACTGACTCCAGGTGTGTTCCATCTCTCCACCTGTGATACAGCTTGCTTGCTGCCAGTGCCTCATCACCTGCACTGTGGACATAGTCAGACTCCTGCCTCTGCTACCAGGTTTGCCATACAACACCATCTCTGCTGGTTCCATGTTTTAATCTGCTCTGGTTCCCATACCAGAATATTCTCTGCCAAGTTATCACTCATCTGTTATCATCACTACCGGTTATCATTTCATCAGTCACCATTCATTCTGTTACCATAGACTTTCAGCTGCCACGCTGTACAATTGACATTTGCATTTCCTACTGTTATTTTCTGCTGCCGTTTTGTGAACCATCTGTCTAATAAATATCATTGCGCTCATGCGCAGAAACATAATCCAGCCTCCTCGTTTTCTCCCATCCACCTCCACTGACCCACTAGCGCCCCCTCCGGGGACACAGACAAAACCAAGTCTGACAGTAAGTTCAGGATCGATGGACTCGGATGGTGGACGGAGTGTGGGGTCAGAGGCCTTGCAAAATCTGGTCTCCCGTCTGGATGGTCAAGAGGCTGCGCAGCAGCAGATGTTCCAGTTCCTGCAAGGGATGTCCTCCCGGATAGATACACTACAGCAATCCCTGCCTAGAGTACACACTCCTACAGTTCCTGTTACTCCAGCACCTGCCAGTACTGTGAGTCCTTCTATGCCGGCTGCATCAGCTCCAGTGTCACGTCTGCACCTGCCCGTGCCATGCAAGTATGATGGCAGCCCAAAGTTATGTCGCGGGTTTCTCAACCAATGTGAAATCCAGTTTGAATTGTTGTCACATAATTTCCCCACGTCAAGATCCAAGGTTGCCTACATCATCTCTCTACTTTCTGGATCTGCTTTGAGTTGGGTGTCTCCTCTGTGGGAACGTGCCGACCCTCTGATTAACAACTATGCAGAATTCGTGTCAACCTTCAGACGGATCTTTGACGAGCCTGGTCGTGCAACATCAGCTTCTGCCGACCTAATCCAACTTCGTCAAGGTACCCGTAGTATGGGACAATATGTCATCCAGTTCCAGACGTTGGCCGCAGAGATTCAGTGGAACAATCAAGCCCTGGTAGCAGCTTTCTGGCATGGACTCTCTGATCGGATCAAGGACGAACTGGCAACCCGCGATCTTCCTGTACAATTGTCCGATTTAATTTCCTTGTGCATCAAGTTGGACTCTCGCATCCGCGAACGCAACAATGAACGTGCTCGGAGTGAGCCACGCAGATCAAGGATGATACCTTCCGTACAGTTCCAGTCTCCACCTTCTGATGAGCCTATGCAAATAAATAGGTCCCGCCTAACTCCTGAGGAGCGGTCAAGAAGACTTCGTGAGAGACAATGTCTTTATTGTGCGGCTGCAGGTCACCAGATTAATTCCTGCACAGTGCGTTCGGGAAACGCCAGATCCTGACTTGTAAAGGAGGAGTCAAGTTGGGATCTTCTAGACAAGCTCCTTCTAATCAAGACCTTATCCTTCCTGTGACTTTAGAGACTTCAGTTGGGCTTCAGTCTGCATCAGCATTAGTGGACTGTGGAGCCGCAGGAAATTTCATCACCCAAGCTGCGGTAAATAAATTTTGCTTGCCTGTATGTGAACTTTCTTACCCAGTCTACATTACCGCCGTGGATGGTAGCCGAATCTCCAAGGGGAATATTTCTCACCAAACTGCACCAGTGGTTTTGGGAGTTGGGTTCCTACACTCAGAATTAATAAAGTTCTTAGTCATTCCTCAAGCCACCCAGGAGATCGTTTTGGGCATGCCCTGGCTTCAGCTACACAATCCACAGTTTGACTGGTCAACGTTACAACTTACTTCATGGGGTTCACATTGCCATCAGTCCTGTTTAGCCCAAGTTTGTCCAATCAAGTCTACTGAAGTAAAAACCCAGTCAAGTCTTCCTGCGGCTTATCAAGATTTCTCTGATGTCTTCAGTGAAAAAGCCGCGGATGTCCTGCCGCCCCATAGAGAATGGGATTGTCCCATCGATCTCCTTCCTGGCAAGAAGCCACCTAGGGGGCGTACCTACCCGTTATCTGTTCCCGAAACTGAAGCGATGAGCGACTACATCAGGGAGAATTTACAGAAGGGATTCATTCGTCCTTCATCATCACCCGCTGGTGCAGGCTTCTTCTTTGTTAAAAAGAAGGATGGAGGACTGCGTCCATGCATTGACTACCGGGGTCTCAATGACATTACCATTAAAAATAGTTATCCATTACCACTCATTACCGAATTATTTGACAGAGTTAAAGGAGCCCGCATCTTCACCAAGCTAGATCTCCGCGGTGCCTACAACCTCATTAGAATCCGGAGTGGTGACGAATGGAAGACAGCTTTTAACACTCGAGATGGTCATTACGAGTACCTGGTAATGCCATTCGGGTTGAGTAATGCCCCAGCAGTGTTCCAACACTTTGTGAACGAAATCTTCCGTGACGTTCTGTATAAATACCTCGTTGTTTATCTGGATGATATCCTCATCTTCTCCCAAGATCTTCCCTCTCATCGTCTACAAGTCCGTGAAGTCCTCCGACGTCTTCGTGAGAACCGGCTCTACGGTAAACTATCCAAGTGTACCTTTGAAGTTTCCTCTATACCCTTCCTGGGATATATAATTTCCGGATCGGATCTCCAGATGGACCCGACAAAGTTGGAAGCCATTGCCAATTGGTCCATTCCAAATTCTCTCAAGTCTATTCAGCGGTTCCTGGGATTTGCCAACTACTATAGGAAATTTATTCGGGGATTCTCCACTCTCATCGCTCCTATTACCAACTTAACTCGGAAAGGGGCAGACCATTCCAACTGGTCAGAAGAGGCTTTAGCGGCCTTCCAGAAAATCAAGCTGGCCTTTATGTCTGCTCCAGTTCTGTCCCAGCCAGATGTAAACAGACCGTTCGAGTTGGAGGTGGATGCCTCTACAGTTGGAGTTGGAGCTGTTCTCTCCCAGAAGGGAACTGATGGGAAAATCCACCCCAGTGGATTTTATTCTCGTAAATTCCTCCCTGCAGAAGCTAACTATTCCGTTGGAGATCAAGAACTACTGGCGATTAAGCTGGCCCTCGAGGAATGGAGGTATCTCCTGGAAGGGGCCAAACATCCGTTCAACATCTACACGGATCATAAAAATTTGCTATATTTAAAGGCAGCCCAGTGCCTTAATCCTCGCCAGTCCAGGTGGGCTATGTTTTTCTCACGTTTTAACTTTAAGCTTCATTTCCGCCCAGGTTCGCAGAATGTTAAAGCTGACGCCTTATCCCGATCTATGGAATCCGAAGAGGAAACGCCTGACTCAGTTCCACATTCCATCCTGAGTCCAGTGGTATTCGCTGCATCTCAAGTCTCCCCAGCTCCTCCTCCTGGTAAGACTTTTGTTTCCCCAGAACTCCGTCCCAAGTTGCTGTCTTGGGCCCATCAATCCAAGTTCACTGGTCATCCCGGTGTTCTGAAAACCTTCAAGTTCCTCTCTGAGACATACTGGTGGCCAAAGATGAAAGCTGACATCAAGGATTTCGTGGCATCCTGTCCTAAGTGTGTGCAGCACAAGACTCCTCGTCAGTCTCCAGCAGGTCAGTTACAACCATTGTCTGTTCCTAGTCGCCCTTGGTCACACCTGTCCATGGACTTGATCTCCGACCTTCCTCCTTCTCAAGGATACAATACCATCTGGGTTGTAGTGGACAGATTTACCAAGATGGCCCATTTTGTTCCTCTCCAGGGTCTCCCTTCTGCCCCAAAACTCGCCCAAATCTTCCTACGGGAGATTTTCCGCTTACATGGTCTACCCTCAGAAATAATATCCGACCGAGGTGTACAGTTTGTAGCGAGGTTTTGGAGGGCTCTCTGTTCTGCCATGCAGGTTAAACTGAAGTTCTCGTCATCTTACCACCCTCAGACGAATGGGCAGACAGAGAGGGTAAATCAAGAACTAGAGACATTTTTAAGGTTGTATGTTTCATCTTCTCAGGATGACTGGTTTGATCTGCTCCCATGGGCCGAGTTTGCCCACAACTTCCGCTACCACACTGCTACTGAGACAACTCCATTCTTTGCAGTGTATGGGCAACATCCTCGTGTTCCAGATTTCCAAGAACTCCCTCACATGGATGTTCCTGCTGCCACTACTGCCCTGAGTCAGTTTTCTTCAATCTGGAGGAAGATTCACACTTCTCTCAAAAAGGCCTCCAGCCGGTATAAATACTTTGCTGATCGCAAAAGACGTGCAGTTCCTAGCCTGAAACCTGGGGACAAGGTTTGGCTGTCTACCCGGAACCTCCGTCTTAGGGTCCCGTCCATGAAATTTGCACCACGTTTCATTGGTCCCTTTCCTGTCGAAAGAGTCATCAACCCTGTGGCCTACAAGCTGAAGTTACCACCTTCTCTGCGAATACCTAATGCTTTTCATGTTTCTCTCCTCAGACCTTTAGTCCTGAATCGTTTCCAAAGAGCTCTTCCAGTTGGTCCCAAAGTTCGAACTCAGCGGGGCGTGGAGTTCGAGATTGGCAAGATTCTGGATTCCCGTTGCCGGTATGGACGTCTTCAATACCTTGTCGATTGGTCCGGTTATGGCCCAGAGGAGAGAAGTTGGGTAAATTCGTTGGATGTCCATGCTCCAAGGTTGGTCCGTGTCTTCCATAACACTCATCCTTCCAAGCCACGTGGGTGTTCGGTGCCCACCCTTAAAGGGGGGGGTACTGTCAGGAATCGACTCACCACGGTGACATCTGTCCGCCGCTGCGGACTCCGTCCTGGGTCCCTGCGTTCATCTGTCATCCGCGTCTCTGCCATCAGACGCCATCCTGGGCCTGGGAGCGCTCCTGTGATAGCGGGCGTGTAGCACGCCGCGTTCCCGCTAGGCCGCGGCATGGGCGCCGCCATGACAGCCTCCAGCAGTCAGCATACGGCGGCCAATCCGGTGCTTGGCCGCACCCACTTTTCCTCACTCCACCAATGACTGTGTAACAAGGGGTATATATGAAGCTGCAGGATCAGTCTGCAGGCATCCTGAACTTTGTGTCACTCCTGCGACTCATGTGTAAGGATCTGGTTCCTGTTTCCTCCGTGTACCTGGATACCTACCTGCTGTTCCGTGTTCCTGGCTTTCTACCTGAGACTTTGTACTCCTGGTTACTTTTCACAGCTCCGTGGAACTTCAAGCCCCAGCAATACCTGCTTCCATCTACAGGCTTCACACTCACCACCATCTCTGTGTGCTTCAGCCTAGCAGTAGAGACTGACTCCAGGTGTGTTCCATCTCTCCACCTGTGATACAGCTTGCTTGCTGCCAGTGCCTCATCACCTGCACTGTGGACATAGTCAGACTCCTGCCTCTGCTACCAGGTTTGCCATACAACACCATCTCTGCTGGTTCCATGTTTTAATCTGCTCTGGTTCCCATACCAGAATATTCTCTGCCAAGTTATCACTCATCTGTTATCATCACTACCGGTTATCATTTCATCAGTCACCATTCATTCTGTTACCATAGACTTTCAGCTGCCACGCTGTACAATTGACATTTGCATTTCCTACTGTTATTTTCTGCTGCCGTTTTGTGAACCATCTGTCTAATAAATATCATTGCGCTCATGCGCAGAAACATAATCCAGCCTCCTCGTTTTCTCCCATCCACCTCCACTGACCCACTAGCGCCCCCTCCGGGGACACAGACAAAACCAAGTCTGACAGTACTTAAACTGTCTTCTTAAAAATAAAGTTTCATTCTTTTGTAATTATGTTTTTTAATAATTTTGGGATTATATTTAAGTTGATTTCTTATGCACAAATTATTTATGCATGGAGAAGAAAATCTGCAAAAAAAAATCAATTTCCTCAGTATGACTGTGAGATTAACAAGCGTACAGCCTTAAGCAAATCCGATTGGTTAGCAGGAACGTGGACGCTCAAGATGAATAGTAAATATTGTAATAGGATTAAAAATGTAAAAATATTTTGCTACATGGGTAAGGCAACAGTGCTGCTATTATAAGAGGGGAATGAATCGTAACTGGCACTATGTGTGTGTAGAAATAGTGACTTTATTAGGTACAACTCTGCACTTGCTCATTAATGCAAATACTGTATCTAATAGCCAAACTTGCGCCAACAACTCAATGCATTAAAGCATGCATACGTGGTCAAAAGGTTCAGTTATTGTTCCTATCCAAACACCAGAACGGGAAAGAAATGTTATCAAAGTGACTTTGACCGATGAACTATTGTTGGTGGAAGATGGAGTGGTTTGAGTACTCCAGAAGGAGCTGATCTCCTGGGATTTTTACTAGAGATGAGCGGATTCGGTTCTCTGAGAACTGAACCCTACCGAACATTACATCCCGAGCCAGGATCCGAGTCCGGCTCGTGACTTCCTGCCAGATTTGGAAACCAGAACGAGGCAAAACGCCATCATCCCACTGTCGGATTCTCAAGGGTTTTGGATTCCATATAAGGAGCCGCACGTCGCCGCCATTTTCACACCTGCATTTGAGAGTGTAGCGAGGAGACGTGTCTCCGTCCTCACTCAGTGTCTGTGCGGAAAAGTGGGGTGGTGATTCCAGTGTAGTGTCTTGTGCTGCATCAGTCCAGTCACAGTGGTGGTGTCCTCTGCTGCCATATGTCCAGTGCTGCTGTATAAATCCAGTCCATTGGTGCTGTGTTGTCCTGCATCAGTCCAGTGGTGGAGTCCCTGTGCTGCTGTATATGTCCAGTGATACTGCCGTATAAGTCCAGTGATACTGCCGTATAAATCCAGTACAGTGGTACTGCGTATATGTCCAGTGGTACTTCCGTATAAATTTAGTGATACTACCGTATATGTCCAGTGGTACTGCCATATAATTCCAGTGATACTGCAGTATAAGTCCAGTGATACTGTCGTATATGTCCATTGGTATTGCCATATAAATTCAGTCCAGTGATACTGCCGTATATGTCCAGTGGTACTGCCGTATAAATCCAGTGGTACTTCCATAAAAATACAGTCCAGTTGTACTGCCGTATAAGTCCAGTGGTACTGCCGTATACATCCAGTGATAATGCCGTGTATGTCCAGTAGTACTGCTGTATAAGTCCAGTCCAGTGATACTGCCAAATAAGTCCAGTGATACTGCAGTATAAGTCCAGTGGTACTGCCATATAAATCCAGTAATACTGCCATATATGTCCAGTGGTACTGCCATATAAGTCCAGTGGTACTGCCGTATAAATCCAGTGATACTGCCATATATGTCCAGTGGTACTGCTGTATAAATCCAGTGCAGTGATACTGCCGTATATGTCCAGTGGTACTGCCATATATATGCAGTGGTACTACCGTTTAAATCCAGTCCAGTGGTATTGACATATAAGTCCAGTGGTACTGCTGTATAAATCCAGTGATACTGCCGTATATGTCCAGTGGTACTGCCATATAAATCCAGTACAGTGAAACTGTGGTATATGTCCAATGATACTGCCATATTCGTCCAGTGATACTGCCGTATATGTCCAGTGATACTGCCGTATATATCCAGTGGTAATGCCGTATAAATCCAGTGGTACTGCCGTATAAATCCTGTCCAGTGGTTCTGCTATATAAGTCCAGTGGAACTGCCGTATAAATCCAGTGGTGCTGCCATGTATGTCTAACGGTAATGTCTAGAGGTACTGCTGTACAAATCCAGTGGTACTGCCGTATATGTCCAGTGGTACTGCCGTATATGTCCAGTGGTACTGCCGTATATGTCCAGTGGTACTGCTGTATAAATCCAGTGATACTGCCGTATATGTCCAGTGGTACTGCCGTATAAATCCAGTGGTACTGCCGTACATGTCCGGTGGTACTGCCGTATAAATCCAGTCCAGTGATACTGTCGTATCTGTCCAGGGTTACTGCCGAATAAATCCAGTGGTACTGCCATATAAGTGCAGTGGTACTGCCGTATAAGTCCAGTGGTACTGTTGTATAAGTCCAGTGGAATTGCCGTATAAATCCAGTGATATTGCTGTATATGTCCAGTGGTACTGCCGTATATGTCCAGTGATACTGATATATATGTCCAGTGATACTGCCGTATATGTCCAGTGGTACTGCCGTATAAATCCAGTGATATTGCCATATACGTCCAGTGGTACTGCCGTATAAATATAGTACAGTGGTACTGCCGTATATGTACAGTGGTACTGCCATATGAATCCAGTGGTACTGATGTATATGTCCAGTGGTACTGCCGTATAAGTCCAGTGGTACTGCCATGTAAATCCAGTGATAATTCCGTATATGTCCAGTGGTACGGCCGTATAAGTTCTGTGGTACTGCCATATAAAACCAGTCCAGTGATACTGCCATATATGTCCAGTGGTAATGCCATATAAATCCAGTCCAGTGGTACTGCTGTATATAAAAAAGAATGTTTAGGGTGCGCTATCAATAGCAGCTGGTGAGGGGGTGGTAGATCCCCCGAGAAACTCAAAGAAAAAGCAGAAATTGACCAGCGCTTTCTTTTATGAACTATATGGAAAAAAAATATATATATAAATCTCTTAACGGTTTATATAAAAAGAATGTACATTTATTAGATACACATGTTAAAAACAGTTAAAAGGTAGAAATGGGTAGCCACATATACCTGCATATATATATTGTAAAAATGGGATAGTCTGTATGTTCTGGCTAGGATTCACTCTAATCAAATAAACTCCACTGTAAAGTACCTCATAAATCGGTTATTGGCATATTCCGATAATTTAGCAGTAGGGTTGTCCTCAGTGGTCAATGTGCAATGTATCCACTTTGTGAAGAAACACAGAGTTCATCCGGTTCTAATTGCATCCACAGTGAATTAAACAACAAAGAATAGTTCAGGTAAGGAGTGACCAAATAGTGCCAGCAGTTGGTAGATCCCAAAAAGCAGATAAGTATGTAGCTGCCGTATAAATCCAGTGGTACTGCCGTATATGTCCAGTGGCACTGCCATATAAGTCAAGTGGTACTGCCGTATGAATCCAGTGATACTGCCGTAAATGTCCAGTAGTACTGCCGTATAAATCCAGTCCAGTGATACTGCCGTATATGTCCAGTGATACTGCCGTATATGTCCAGTGGTACTGCCGTATAAATCCAGTGGTACTGCTTTATAAATCCAGTCCACTGGTACTGCCATATAAGTCCAGTGGTACTGCCGTATATGTCCAGTAGTACTGCCGTATTTGTCCAGTGGTACTGCCATATAAGTCCAGTTGTACAGCTGTATAAATCTAGTACAGTGATACCGCCGTATATGTCCAGTGATACTGCCATATATGTCCAGTGGTACTGCCATATAAATCCAGTGGTACTGCCATATAAATCCAGTGGTACTGCCGTATATGTCAAGTGGTACTGCCGTATAAGTCCAGTGATACTGCCGTATAAGTCCAGTGATACTGCCGTATAAATCCACTCCAGTGGTACTGCTGTATATGTCCAGTGATACTGCCGTATATGTCCAGTGGTACTTCCGTATAAATTTAGTGATACTGCCGTATATGTCCAGTGGTACTGCCATATAATTCCAGTGATACTGCTGTATAAGTCCAGTGATACTGTCGTATATGTCCAGTGGTATTGCCATATAAATTCAGTCCAGTGATACTGCCGTATATGTCCAGTGGTACTGCCGTATAAATCCAGTGGTGCTTCCGTAAAAATACAGTCCAGTTGTACTGCCCTATAAGTCCAGTGGTACTGCCGTATACATCCAGTGATACTGCCGTGTATGTCCAGTAATACTGCTCTATAAATCCTGTCCAGTGATACTGCCAAATAAGTCCAGTGATACTGCAGTATAAGTCCAGTGGTACTGCCATATAAATCCAGTAATACTGCCATATATGTCCAGTGGTACTGCCATGTAAGACCAGTGGTACTGCCGTATAAATCCAGTGATACTGCCGTATATGTCCAGTGGTACTGCTGTATAAATCCAGTGCAGTGATACTGCCGTATATGTCCAGTGGTACTGCCATATATATGCAGTGGTACTACCGTTTAAATCCAGTCCAGTGGTATTGACATATAAGTCCAGTGGTACTGCTGTATAAATCCAGTGATACTGCCGTATATGTCCAGTGGTACTGCCATATAAATCCAGTACAGTGAAACTGTGGTATATGTCCAATGATACTGCCATATTTGTCCAGTGATACTGCCGTATATTTCCAGTGATACTGCCGTATATGTCCAGTGGTAATGCCGTATAACTCCAGTGGTAATGCCGTATAAATCCAGTGGTACTGCCGTATAAATCTTGTCCAGTGGTTCTGCTGTATAAATCCAGTGGTGCTGCCATGTATGTCTAATGGTAATGTCTAGAGGTACTGCCGTACAAATCCAGTGGTACTGCCGTATATGTACAGTGGTACTGCCGTATAAGTCCAGTGGTACTGCTGTATATGTCCAGTGGTACTGCCGTATAAGTCCAGTGATACTGCCGTATATGTCCAGTGGTATTGCCGTATAAGTCCAGTGATAGTGTCGTATAAGTCCAGTCCAGTGGTACTGCCGTATTAGTCCAGTCCAGTTTTGCTGCCATATAAGTTCAGTGGTGCTGTCCTGTGCTGTATATTATTTACTACAAATAAAGGGGTTTTTAATATTGAATCCAAATAATTTTTACAGGGTTTTCCCTGTGTGGTGTAGAGGTACGCTCTCCTGTACCGCATATTGGCCCTCATTCCGAGTTGTTCGCTCGTTCTTTTTCATCGCATCGCAGTGAAAATCCGCTTAGTACGCATGCGCAAAGTTCGCACTGCGACTGCGCCAAGTAACTTTACTATGAAGAAAGTATTTTTACTCACGGCTTTTTCTTCGCTCCGGCGATCGTAATGTGATTGACAGGAAATGGGAGTTACTGGGCGGAAACACGGCGTTTCAGGGGCGTGTGGTTGAAAACGCTACCGTTTCCGGAAAAAACGCAGGAGTGGCCGGAGAAACGGTGGGAGTGCCTGGGCGAACGCTGGGTGTGTTTGTGACGTCAACCAGGAACGACAAGCACTGAACTGATCGCACAGGCAGAGTAAGTCTGGAGCTACTCTGAAACTGCTAAGTAGTTAGTAATCGCAATATTGCGAATACATCGGTCGCAATTTTAAGAAGCTAAGATTCACTCCCAGTAGGCGGCGGCTTAGCGTGTGTAACTCTGCTAAATTCGCCTTGCGACCGATCAACTCGGAATGAGGGCCATTGTTATATAACTCCAGAAAAATAATGGAGAACAACAATTTGGAGGATAAAAATAGGATTTTATTACCTACCGTTAAATCCTTTTCTCCTAGTCCGTAGAGGATGCTGGGGTCCACTTCATGACCATGGGGTATAGACAGTTCCACAGGAGCCATGGGCACTTTAAGACTGTTCAAGGGTGTGAACTGGCTCCTCCCTCTATGCCCCTCCTCCAGACCTCAGTTATAGGAACTGTGCCCAGGGAGACGGACATTTCGAGGAAAGGATTTACTTTATACTAATGGTGAGATTCATACCAGCTCACACCTCAACTATGCCGCACAACATGGCATTCAACATAACACACGCCAACAGGCATGAACCAATTACAGCAACATGCTGAAAACTAATATAACACAACTTGTGTAACTTCTAACAAACGAAACTGCAGGTAAAGTACGCACTGGGTCGGGCGCCCAGCATCCTCTACGGACTAGGAGAAAAGGATTTACCGGTAGGTATTAAAATCCTATTTTCTCATACGTCCTAGAGGATGCTGGGGTCCACTTCATGACCATGGGTTTTATACCAAAGCTCCAGTACAGGCGGGATGATCCTGCAGCACCGATTGACCGAACTTGAGGTCCTCATCGGCCAAGGTGTCAAACTTGTAGAACTTTGCAAAGGTGTTTGACCCTGACCAAGTAGCTGCTCCGCAAAGTTGTAATGCCGAGACCCCCCGAGCAGCAGCCCAGGATGAGCCCACCTTCCTAGTAGAATGGGCCTTCACCAACGTCGGTAACGGCAATCCAGCCATAGAATGAGCCTTCCGAATCCTACCTCTGATCCAGCGCGCAATAGTCTGCTTGGAAACAGGACACCCAATCTTGTTGGGAGCACACAGGACAAACAGAGCCTCTGTTTTGATTATCCGAGCTGTTCTAGCTACATAAATCTTCAAAGCCCTAACCACATCTAGAGACTTTGACTCAGTGAACGTGTCAGTAGCCACTGGCACCACAATAGGTTAGTTTATGTGGAAAGACAAAACCACCTTTGGAAGAAAATGATGGCGAGTTCTCAGCTCTGCCCTATCTTCATGGAAGATCAGGTAAGGGCTCTTGTGAGACAAGGCCCCCAACTCCGACACCCGCCTTTCGGATGCCAAGGCCAAAAGCATCACCACTTTCCAAGTGAGAAACTTCAACTCTATTTCCTGTAGAGGTTCAAACCAATGTGATTGAAGGAACTGCAACACCACATTAAGGTCCCAAGGTGCCACTGGAGGCACAAATGGAGGCTGGATGTGCAGAACCCCTTTCACAAAGGTCTGAACTTCCGGAAGAGAGGCCAATTGTTTTTGAAAGAAAACTGATAAGGCCGAAATCTGGACCTTGATTGAACCCAATCTAAGGCCCGCATCCACACCAGCCTGCAGAAAATGGAGAAAACATCCCAACTGAAACTCTTCCATAGGAGCCTTCTTGTATTCACACCAAGACACATATTTTCTCCAAATACGGTGGTAATGTTTAGACGTTACTCCTTTCCTGGCATGAATAAGAGTGGGGATGACTTCCTTGGGAATACCCTTTCGGGCTAGGATCCGTCGCTCAACAGCCATGCCGTCAAACGTAGCCGCGGTAAGTCTTTATACACGCACGGCCCCTGCTGCAGCGAGGAGGAAGAGGCCGAGGATCTTCTATGAGCAACTCCTGAAGATCTGGGTACCAAGCCCTCCTTGGCCAGTCTGGGGCAATGAAGATTGCTCAAACTCTTGTTCTTCTTAGTATCTTGAGAACTTTTGGGATCAACGGAAGTGGAGGGAAGACATACACCGACCGGAATACCCACTGGGCCACCAGTGCATCCACTGCTATTGCTTGAGGGTCTCTCAACCTGGAACAATATCTCTGAAGCTTCTTGTTGAGACAAGATGCCATCATGTCTACTTGAGGAACTCCCCAAAGACCTGTCACCTCTGCGAAGACTTCTTGGTGGATGCCCCACTCTCCAGGATGGAGATCATGTCTGCTGTAGAAGTCTGCTTCCCAGTTGTCTATTCCCGGAATGAAAATCGCCGACAGAGCCTTTACATGTCTTTCTGCCCAGAGGAGGATCTTTGTCACCTCTGCCATTGCCGCTCTGCTTTTCGTTCTGCCCTGCCTGTTTATGTACGTGACTGCTCTTACATTGTCCGACTGGATCTGCACGGGATGATCTTGAAGAAGATGTACCACCTGTCGAAGGCAGTTCTAAATGGCTCTCAATTCCAGAACGTTTATGTGAAGGCAGGCTTCCTGACTTGACCATTTTCCTTGGAAGCTTTCCCCCTGTGTGACAGCTCCAAAGCCTCGGAGACTTGCATCCGTGGCTATTAGGACCCAGTCGTGAATCCCAAACCTGCGTCCCTCTAGTAGGTGAGAGCTGTGTAGCCACCACAGGAGCGAAATCCTGGCTTTGGGGGACAGGATTATTTTCCGGTGCATGTGTAGGTGGTATCCGGACCACTTGTCCAACAGGTCCCACTGGAATACTCTGGCATGAAATCGGACAAACTGTATGGCCTCGTAGGCCGCTACCATTTTCCCCAACATCCGAATGCATTGATGGATCGACACGCTTGTTGGTTTCAATATTTGTTTGACTATTTTCTGGATTTCCAGAGCCTTTTTCACTGGAAGAAATACTCTCCGTACTTCTGTATCCAGAATAATCCCTAAAAAGGACAATCTTGTCGTTGATTCCAACTGCGACTTTGGAAAATTCATGATCCAACTGTGTTGTTGGAGTATTGACAGGGAGAGTGCGATGTTCTGCACCAACTGTTCCCTGGATTTCGCTTTTATCAGGAGATCGTCCAGATAAGGAATTATTTTGACTCCTTTTTGACGAAGGAGGACCATCATCTCCGCCATCACCTTGGTGAATACCCTCGGTGCCGTGGAGAGTCCGAACGGCAATGTCTGGAACTGGTAATGGCAATCCTGTACTGCGAATCTCAGATAAGCTTGGTGAGGAGGGAACATGCAAGTAAGCATCCTTTATGTCTACTGACACCATGAAGTCTCCCTCCTCCAGACTGGAAATCCCTACCCTAAGGGATTCCATCTTTAACCTGAACCTTTTTAGGTAGAGATTCAGATTTTTCAGGTTTAAAATCGGTCTGACCGAGCCATCCGGCTTTGGAACTACGCAGAGGCTTGAATAAAAACCTTCTCCTTGCTGTGACAAAGGTACCAGGACAATGACCTGATCCTGACATAATTTTTGAATTGCCGTTGTTACTGCCACTCTTTCTGGAAGAGAAGCTGGCAAGGTCGATTTGAAAAATCATCATGGGGGGACGTCTTGAAACTCTAGTTTGTACCCATGGAACACTATTTGTAAGACCCATGGGTACAGGCCAGGTTGAATCCAGATTTGACTGAAAAGTTTCAGACGTGCTTCCACCCGAGCGGACTCCCGCAAGGGAGCCCCAGCGTCATGCTGCAGATTTGGCAGAAGCAGGGGTGGACTTCTGCTCCTACGATCCTGGAGATGCTGCGGATTTCTTTCCTTTTCCCCTTCCCCTACCTGCAAAAAAAGGGGGGAACCTTTGGCCTTTTTGTATTTGTTGGGCCGAAAGGACTGCATGTGAGAGTGATGTGTCTTTTTCACCGGTGTAGGAGCATAAGGCAAGAATGTCGATTTACCTGCGGTAGCCGCCGAGACTAACGTATCCAGGCCTCACCTTTATACGGGAGAGCCTCCATATTTCTTTTGGAATCTGCATCAGCATTCCACTGGCTATTCCACAATGCCCTCTGAGCCGATACTGCCATAGTAGTGGTTCTTGATCCCAAGAGACAAATATATTTCATGGTTTCTAGTACGTACGCAGCAGCGTCTTTGATATGACCTAACGTTAGGAGTATCTCATCTCCATCTATTGTGTCAATGTCTAATGACAAGTTTTCTGACCACTTTTCAATAACACTACTCACCCACGCACAGACAATGGTAGGCCTGAGTAGTGTCCCGTTGGCCACATCAATAGATCACCTCACTCACTTGCGGTCTGTCGGCTCCTTAAGTGAAGCCATTCCAGGCACAGGGAGAAACACCTTTTCTCTTTTATGACAGGGCCCTGTCTAAAATGCGGGGTGACTCTCACCTTTTGGAAAAAGGTAAGCTGCCTGAATTCCTTTTGGGAATCTGAAATTTCTTTTCAGGTTAAATCAGACTCCCTCCAGGGGACTGTTCAACTCCTGAGGTGGAGGGAAAATTACATTACTTCTTTGCTAAAGTAAACCCTCTCCTTGTGGTAAAAGAGGGGGCTTCGTAACTTCTAACACCTCCTTTATAGCTAAAACATGTTTTGAATGCTTTTTGCTAACTTAGGACCTATTCCCCTGGAATCACTAGTGTCGACACAGGAATCAGAGTCCGTGTCGGTATCAGTTTGTACTACTTGTGCAAATTTGTATGTGACGCAGAGGGGTCCCTGTGGATGAAAGGCAGAACTATTAAAAATCACATCTTCAACAGATTATTTTCAGTTTTCTGCATGAGATTCAGTCCAACCTCTTACTGATATGATTCACACTATCATGTAACTGTTCACCCAGTCAGGCTCTTGGTGTCATATTACACCTCTGTGTCCCTAACATGTCTCCCACAGAGGAAGATTCCCTGCCACAGACATGTCACACACGTGCACAACCACACCACAGACACTCCGGGACTTATAGGGGACAGACCCACAGTAAAATCTGTCAGAGGGACACAGATAGGATTTGCCAGTTCACAACCCAGAGCCAGTAACACAATGTCTGTGAACACAAAATGCCCACTGACATGCAGCACTTTATAATGTTAATCACACAATTATATAGCACCAAATTCACTGTGGCCCTCCCTGTTTTGCACCCTGATACTTGTTCAGCAGTGGAGGAGGACCAGCGTTGTCTCTGCAGCCTGAGAAGAGAGAGAAAATGGCGCTGAGCAGTGTGCTGGCTGACTGGGTAGGAAGCTCCACTCTTCAATGGCGTGTTTCTCCTCAGCTTTTATGAGGTAATTTTTTATACTGGCGGGGGTAGGACTGTGCCTCAGCAACTTTTGCCCCTATTTATGCCAGTTTCAATAGGTTTCATGCTGCCCATGGCGCAGCCCCCCCGCCCTGCACCCTGCAGTGCCTGTGTATGTATGGACAACATGGCGTGCTGCGCTCCCGCTAGCCTCGCGGTACCTTTAGCCGTCACCTTGATTGAAGATCTCTCTTCTAACACTCACCTGTCTACTGACTTCTGGCTCTGTGAGGAGGGTGACGGCGTGCTGTGGGAGTGAGCATCTAGACACGGCTAGCGTTCAGTTCCCTTCAGGAGCTAATGGTGTCCTGTCAGCCAGAAGCAGAGCCATGAAACTCTTTAGGAAGTTGGTTCCTACTTCTGCCCCCTCAGTCCCACGAAGCAGGTAGTCTGTTGCCAGCAGTTCTCCCTGAAAATAAAAAACCTGACATAAGTCTTTTCAGAGAAACTCAGTAGAGCTCCCCTGGAGTGCATCCATTCTGCACATTTCTAAAACTGAGGTCTGGAGGAGCGGCATAGAGGGAGGAGCCAGTTCACACCCTTGAAAAGTCTTAAAGTGCCCATGGCTCCTGCGGAACCGTCTATACCCCATGGTCATGAAGTGGACCCCAGCATCCTCTAGGACGTATGAGAAATAGGGATAGATCAAGAACCACTTCCTCCTACTGCCGCTGCTGTTGTTGCTGCTGTGAGTCACTCGTTATCAGTGTCGAACTGGGGCATGTAGGGCCCACCGGGGAAATGCAGTGGTAGGGGCCCATGTTAGGGGTGTGGCCAGTCTGCAGAGGGGGTGTGGCCTGTCACCTCATTGGTTTGACTAACCATTAGAGAGTGCAACGTCTGGGCCCCTTCATAAATATATACAATAAATTCAGCTGCTGCATGCATGATAATGTTCCAGATTAATAACAGATTAATAACAGCAATGCACTGTAGAAAATACACCATAGTCCAGTATAAGGTAACATATATATAATGTATAATTCAAGTGCACAGTCTGGAACCTGATCCTTAGAGCAGGAGGTGGGGCCCCAGGCAGTAGGGCCCACCGGTGGTTTCCCCTGTACCCCTGTGGGCCAGTCCAAGCCTGCTCGTTATCCCAGAGGGAAAGCCGGAAGACCACTTGTACTTCTTCAACTAAGCAAATGACTGTCCAACAGTCCTTTGTGAGGAAGATGAAATATCACAGCAGTCATCCTGTCGCAAAGCGGATAACTGAGGCCTTGACAGCTATGTTGGTGTTCGACGTGCGTCCGTTATCCGCCATTAGTGCAGTGGGACTGCAGTGCCACTCCTAGATGGGCCAGGTGTTTGTGCCGCACACTTGTTTTGCTTAGCTTAGTCAAACAGCCAATGTTTTTTGGAATGTGGGTATGATGAAGTTGAGACCGCAAAAGCTTTTAAAGAAGTCCTAAATACAGATAGGGACCATCTTTTAAAAGGTCAAAAAAGAAGGGTTGAGAAAAAAGATAAAGATAATTTAAATGGTCTTTTAGAACTAATTTTTCCTCACAATCAATTAATGTGAAAAGGATCCTGAAGCGACATTGGCATGTCCTTAAAAAAGATCCTATAATAAGTAATGATTTTCCAAAAAAACCCGTATGTATTTTTAGACGTGCTCCTAATTTAAAGTCAAAATCAGTGCTGAGTTTACATCCATAATCACCGGAAGTTATAAAAACAATGAACAAGGATTTCTATAGGTATGGTACAGTACATGTGTAGGGTGGAAACATGTATAAAATAATTTTGTGATGAAAATTACAGAAGTGGGAATTTTCAATAAAACCAACAAAATAGGTGATTTTATAACTTGCCATACGAGTAATGTCATATACGGCATTGAATGCTCATGTAATACATTTTACATACGATGCACTAGTAGACCCCTTAAGACCCGTTTAGGGGAACATCTAAGATATATTAAAAAAGGTATTGACACTCATGCCTTGTTGTCCAATTTTAAAGAAATTCATCAATGTGATGTAGGGCATATAAAAAACTTTTATGGGTTGAAAAAATTGTAGGCGATTTGAGGGGTAATGATATTGCACAAAAAATAGCCGAAACAATATGACCATGATTTATAATTTCAAGACCTTGGTCCCTTCAGGTCTAAATAAGGATTTTGAATTTAAGTGGTTTTTATGATCTGTGTAGGTAGAGGCATTATTTTATCGGGTTTATATATTTTTATAAATACCTTTCTTATTTTAACCTTTTTAATGTTTGTCATAGTCTTTTATTCATGTAGTGAAAACATGTAATGTGATTGATGTATTTTAACTAACACAATATATTTTTACATATTTTTATGTTTCTGATCTGCTACAAAATGGCGGCGCCACATATACCCATAAGGAAAGTCATATCAAAGATGGGGGCGACCATATATGTGGACATTATGAGGATTTCCTGTTAAGAGAACGAGTGAGCCGCATCGAGTAACATTATCAACTTCCGGGACTTGAATAGAATACTCCGGCTGTTCTAAATCCCAGTCAAAGGATGATGTCTATGAACTTTCGGCCGCGGGACCATTGGAAGAATTAGTTTTGTTTTTGGGGACTTATATACAAGACGGGATGACTGGGGAGAACTTCCACTTCCGGTCTTCGGATAGAATAAGCTGATTAGTGGTTAAGAGTTTTCAGCTGAGGGTTAACTGGAAACTCTGTTAGGATGTCTAGGGATTGTTTTCTCTAGTGATGGATATTGTGTTTAAAATGGATAGTTGATCTATGCCTGGAATTAGGCTAAACCCTAAAGGGCTAATTTAGGGGTATAAATATTGGATCTATGCTCTATTTTTCCATATGCCTTGAAAAAGACACCATTCCAGTGTTGAAACGCGTTGGCCAGGAGGAATTGTCACCAGGGGGATTCCTCACACCTACCATCGGAAGACCACATGTTCCAGGGACGCTTGGGTTTTGTGCTGTCTGATATTAAGCTGTTTACGTCTACTTTCAAGGTAGACCTAATCAAAGGGTGAGAGACTAACCTCTGTTCTTATTTTATATTGTATTTGTCTTTTATTGGAATAAACAATATAACGCTATTGGAGAAAATAATCTTTTATATGTGTGAGAATCCTTGGGAAGAAGTGTTTTGGTGGAAAGGATCTGATGAGCATCATTTATTCGGGAGGATACCCGCTCAATATAAAGTGATTTATGTCTACTTGTCACGTAGACCACCAGTTTTGGTACGAGACTGACAGGCTCATATTCATAAATCGATATATTTGATACTTTATTTTATATACTACACATAATTGTTTGTATATATATATATATTTTTTTTTTTTTAGGTAACATTATAACAAAGATCTACATGAAATCTAGCACCGGTGGACTCTCTGGTGAATCCATTGTTTTTTATGTAATTTAAGTGTGGGGTGACACTTTTTTACACCAACGGGACTACTGGGCTGCTAGAGTGAGCGCACCTCATTTTATCTATCTTTTTGATTCTTATTCATACAGCTACCTCATCGCACATCTTTTACTTCTTTGCATGATGTGCTGTTTGGGGACTAGTTTCTTTAAGTGCCATCCTGTCTGCCACTACAGTGCCACTCCTAGATTGGCCAGGTGTTTGTGCCGCACGCTTGTGTCACTTAGCTAAGTCATACAGCTACCTCATTGCACCTCTTTTACTTCTTTGCATGATGTGCTGTTTGGGGACTAGTTTTTTTTTAACTGTCATCCTGTCTGGAAATGAATGCTATTGAGGTTAATAATACCGTAGGATCACAATTACCCCCAAATTATGTGATTTTAGCTATTTTTATGTTTTTTTCAAAAATCATCCAGATCCAAAACCAAAACCCAAAAGGATGGTTTTGGCAAAACCAATCCAGATCCAAAACATGAGCGGGGATAAAGATTCAAAACCAAAATATGAAAAGTGCCTGCCGCATATTTCTAATTTTCACACACAGCAGAGAGTACAGAGAATGATCCACAAGACAAAAATACTTAGTGAGGGGCAATTCTGGGGGTTAAATGGGCTCTTTAAGGAAATAGGTTAAAGGAGAATGGTCAGATTGCTTCGTGAGAACAGGGAAGTGATAGTAACTGGAATAACCATGGAATGGCCAGTTGCAATTTGGAAAAACAATACATTATTTGGTCTGATGTCTGTAGAAACATAAATCAATGCCTTATGTCAGTGGCTCAGCCTGGAGGTGGTGTATTGGTTTTTGGTAGAGATGTGCGCCTGCCCAAATCTTGGGTTTTGGTTTTGGATATTTATCTCCTTTGTGTTTGGGATCTGTATTTTGTTTAAATCGTAAAAAATGCTAAATTCTCAGAATTTTGGCCTGTTTTTGGTGGTCATTCCGAGTTGTTCGCTCGCTGCCGTTTTTAGCAGAATAGCAATCAGGCTAAAAATGGGCGATTCTGCTCATGCAGGGCGAACGCGCTAAGTATTTTCACACAAAACTATGCGACGCTTTTCAGTCGCTCTGCTGATCGGTGAGTGATTGACAGGAAGTGGGTGTTTCTGGGCGGAAACTGGCCGTTTTCCAGGAGTGTGCTAAAAAACGCAGGTGTGTCAGGCTAAAACGCAGGAGTGGCTGGGGAAACGGAGGAGTGGCTGGCCGAACGCAGGGCGTGTTTGTGACGTCAAACCAGGTACTAAACGGACTGAGGTGATCGCAAGATAGGAGTAGGTCTGGAGCTACTCAGAAACTGCATGAATTTTTTTAGTAGCAATTTTGCTAATCTTTCGTTCGCTATTCTGCTAAGCTAAGATACACTCCCAGAGGGCGGCGGCCTAGCGTGTGCAATGCTGCTAAAAGCAGCTAGCGAGCGAACAACTCGGAATGAGGGCCTTTGTTCCTACATTATTATTAACTTCAATGATATTAATTCCCACTCATTTCCAGTCAATTTTGACCACCTTGCAGCTCACAATATTGTTTTCATCCATTTTAGGCCAAATGCTGTAGCGAGCTGGCTGGTCACTAACCGACAAAGCATCAGCACAAACATACGGCAGTTTATAGCACATCTATGAAACACTGCCACACAGCAGTGCAGAAACTGGTGCAAGATGGAATTGTCCTTGTGCTCTCCTTCCTACCCTTATGTTGGATATTAAAAAGGACTTGCATAGTGTAACAAACCAAGCACTTCAGTGACAGGGAGTGACACTTTTGTGGCTGAAGTACTTGCTTTGTTTGGGCCCCCACAAAACTATTTTTTGGAAGGACTAGCTCCAATAACTAATGAGGAGGATGTTGATGAGGGTGTTGATTACATTCTAATCTTGTACAATAAATGTCATAAATTCTCTGCAAATGACGTAACATGGAGGAGGTGCCTAGATGGCTAATGTCCCTACCTCTACTAACTTTGACATTTCAAATGGAGCAGATGTCTTCACAAACATTGTCAGGGAAAAAAATGCTGCACCCAAGAGGTGGCTTTTTTGCTCTTGTGCCCAGGTATCACAATGGTTTTCTCTTTATCACGGGCAAGAACTGCAGCCGCTGGTTGCTAACTTACATAAACAATATCATCATCAACATCCTCACTGTCATAAAGTAGTAGTACACACATATTCCCTCCTCCTGTTCCACTTCCACACATGAATCCTCAATTTCTATTATGCCCTCATCACCCACTTTACATGTACTGCTCCCCACATGTTCAGATGCTGCAGAAATGGTGGAAGGAGGTGAAAGAAGCTTCTCAATTAGGACAGTGTGAGATATGTCAGACTCATACATAGCTGACATGGACACCCCTAAACGTTCCTCAGGAATGTGTGACGGTTCTGAATGCACAGTTTGTTCTACTGCTTTAGTTGTCTTACTTTTTTTTACACCTCTTCTAGACTCTGAGTGAAAAGTTCTTGTATCGTCCTGAGAAGCAGAAGAAGTTGCCTCACTGACAGGTGCAGAACCACCACTTATAAATAAAGGCCAAGGCCTGAGTCTTTCTTGCCACTTTGTGTGGTGAATGGCATATTGCCAAGTTTATTTTCTCACATTTGCCCACTGTATAAGTGCCCCTTACACATTTGCCCACTATATAAGGGCCCCTTACACATTTGCCCACTATATAAGTTCCCCTGACACATTTGCCCACTGTTGAAGTTCCTCTTACATATTTTGCCCACTTTAATACTTCCCCCTACATATTAATCTAATCAAAGTACTGTATTACCTGATATGCCCCCTGTGCCCGAAGACTTGCATAGCAGTCAGTGGTGTTGGCGCCTCTACCATGCCCAGTACTAGAAGAAGAATCTCAAAATAAACTACCGCTCCTAGTAGCCCGGCTGCAAAGGCTTCTGGGAGGGGTAGTTTATTTTGCTTGTACAGTAAGTAATGTGAAGAATCTCAAAATAAACTACCACTCCCAGCAGCCCTTGCTGTCTGAAATCAAGGGATTCTGGGAGCAGTAGTTTATTTTATTTTTCTTCACATTACTGTTGTGGGGTGCACTGTCGGACATAGCGCGGTGGTGCCAACATCGCTACCTGCTCGGTGAGTCTCCGGGCAGGCGCTACATATCAGGGCGTATCAGGAACGGGCAGTGTTACACATATCGCTGGCTCAGCTGAGTAGGGGGCCCTCCTCTATACTGAGCCTTACTCAGCTGCGTAACCAGCGTATGTGTAAAACCGGCCCTTATAGTGTTAAAACAAGCAAGATACGTTCCGCAAATTTATTTCCGTTCAATGATGCATCAGCCCCATAATCTAAATGTACATCCACATAGCAAGACAGTCGGTGGGCCCAAGTTGCTGTTTGTTGCGCAGCGTATATTTTCAGCTTTGTAAATTACCTCCATCATTTTTCTCTTTCAGAGAACTTCAGCTAAGTCACGGCAGATTGTGATGCAGTGAAACGCTTAACGACGCTCCAATATTTTACATGTAACAATGCACAATATTGTTCTCACATCTATACTGCTCACCTCTCAGTGCCCTGCGCAAGCTGTTAATGTTTTCTCCTGTGCTACCTGGAGAATCAGCATTACGTTCCACCATAGATGTGTCACACATTCTCTTGTGTTTTCTTTCAGAAAGAGAATAAGGGAATTGCAGTCTTCTCAGGAAATGTTTGATGGAAACAGTAGACGGAGTGCACCGCTCAGCTATAAGTGCCCGGGAACTGAAGATTCCACCACCAGACCATGGGGGTGATTCAGACCTGGTCACTGCTGTGCGTCTTCGCACAGTGGGTGATCAGGTCCAAACTGCGCATGTGTTTGCACCGCAATGCGCAGGCGCATTGCATGGGTACAAAGCAGATCGCCGCTCAGCGATGGATTTGTGCGACAGATCCGTTAGCATGGGCGATCGCAAGGAGATTGACAGATCCGTTAGCACGGGCGATCGCAAGGAGATTGAAAGTAAGAAGGCGTTTGTGGGTGTCAACTGACCGTTTTCAGGGAGTGTCTGGAAAAACGCAGGCGTATCCATGCGCCTTATATTAACCCTATATCTGCAGATATACGCAATTAAGATCTCCGTATTATCTTATTATTATATAGTATTATTTCTCACTTAGTGTGCATTAGGGAACACAAATAGTTTTTTCTTCCACAGAATTACCCCTCCCTTTTAGCACCTGAGTGAAATCACAATCTGATTGAGCAGCTCACCATCATATGTGCATTGTATTTAGAGAGGCATGGATGGGTCAGCATTAGGAGGGATACAGAAAAAAGAAGAACAGCGCTGGCACTTTTACACTAAAGGTGTTTTAATTAATTTCATATAACATATTTAAAATGCATCCTTCATATCCATAACATATAAGAACAATATATATTAATTAAGCTATATATCCCACCGGAAAATTCCGCTTAATACACCAAACCAGAGAAAGCTGTTCCTTACTGATTTTATATATATAATTTATTTTGAATGCTATTAAATTTATGTTGACACATAATTATTTCACTTTTGATTCACAATTTTATTTACAGACACGGGGTGCGGCCATGGGTGCCAGGTTCGCGCCGAGTCTCGCCAACCTCTACATGGGCGTGTTCGAGGACATGCACGTGTGGGGGGGGGGATTCGGCGCTGACCTGGTATACTATGGCCGATTTATAGATGATTTATTTATTATATGGGGTGGTGGTGAAGAAACATAAAAATTATTCACGGAGAGTCTTAATAATAATGCCTTCGGACTCAAATTCACGTCACAATATAGTTCTAATACAATAACCTTCCTCGACATAGAACTATTTGTTGAATATGGGGTACTAAACACCAAGACATATATAAAGCCTGTTGACCAAAATCGTTATTTGCACTATAAAAGTTCGCATAAAACATGCTGGAAGGATAATATCCCTAGGGGTCAACTTATCCGCATACGTCGTAACTGTACATCCATCGAGACATTTAGAATACAAGCTACCACTTTACTAGAATCATTTCATGAACAGGGATATCCATCTGACATACTGGCAAAAGCATACAAAGAAGTAGAAAATATGGATAGAAGTGTATTGCTGAAACCTAGAGCAACAGCACGGAAAGAGATAGAAACTAAATATGAAAAAAGTATGTGTTTCTCTACCCAGTATAATAACTGTGCCGATCAAATTAAATATATAATAAAGAAAAATACCTCATTACTCTTGGTAGATGAATTACTTCAGGATAGTATTAACCCTATAGGACCCACATTGTTCCGTAAGGCAGAAAATTTAAGATCCAAGTTAGTACCTAGTCATTTTTATAAAAAACCTGAAATAACATCATTAAAATCTTGGCTCCCAGAGAGACCTATGGGTTTCCACAAATGTGGGAAAACTTCTTGCTTATCTTGTAAGTCTGTGCCTAGGAAAAGCATTGAAGTACAATCAACAAGAACAAAAGAAATATTTAAAATTAAGGACTTTTTAAATTGTATGTCGACATTTGTAATCTATATAATTACGTGCCAATGCGGTAAACAATATGTTGGCCGCACTACTAGAACCCTCCATATAAGATACATGGAACACAGAAGGAATGTCTTCAAAAAAGCAAAACATCCATTATCAACTCATATAGCAAATTGCCAGGATGCTGACTTTGATGATATTAAAATGTTAGCTGTGGAACAGATTAAAACAACCAAACGAGGTGGAGATAGATACAGTATGCTTTGCAGACGTGAAGCATATTGGATTTTTAGGATGGACTCTTTAGTACCGGGGGGATTAAATGATACTGTAGAACTGAATGGGGTATAAAATAAAATAAAATAATAATGACTGAATATTACATAGAGTGGGGCCCCAAAGATCTTCATTATCCTCTTCTTGGAACTCTGTATAAACTTTTTTCTGAAAACTATTAATTTAATATAGTAAAATCTGGTGGATATAAAATAATAATAAGGATAAAATTAAATATAATAAAATAGAATAAAATGGAATAATGTATATGTTTTCCTATATTCAATGAATATAGAATGGATAATATATATATAATATATAAAATATATATATATATATTCAATCTTTGGGTCACATCCCCCCATTATATAAAAATTATAAAAATTATAAAGAAAATTTTGTCTCTCTTTTCATTTACTTATTTACTTATTATTTATATTTATTATTTTTTAATGGGAAAATAACTGTTATTATTATTATTATTATTATTATTATTTTATTCATTTATTTTTTATTAATTATTATTAGTTATATATATATTTTCTGTTTGTTGTTGTTTATATATATACATGAATACATGTGTATATATTTCACTTTGTTTCGGTTCTGGTTTTTGTCTGTAAAATGTATTTAAGAATATGGAAGATATAATGGATTGAAGAAAGGTGGGGATTATCGGAGCCAGCTGAGGGGGGCGAACGTGGTGGCTGGCCTGCGTGTGCAGCACTGAATGAATTAACTAATGAATTTACCAATGAATATTGTTTTATGCCCTTTTGTATATATATTGTATATGTTTGCTTTTTAGAAATCATGTTTAAAATTGTGGCTAAATAATATGTGAATAGATTAATTAAACCCAGGATTACCGGGTGATACCATCCAGAGAATATACCAATGAGTTAATACACAGCTTGATAAATAATTAGTCAATTGGAACGCATAGAATCCCAGTAAATGAGAATTAAAATGAGGTATGGACTGCAATACTGACGTAGGCGCTATGAGGGAGGCGCAAGATTTAAATTCCCGTACCATTGCAGTGCATACATGGACACTGAGGAAGCCGCTGAGCTGTATATTCAAGCGGGGAAACGCGTTTGTCGGATGCACTGCTAAAGAGCTTGTTGGTGAGACACCTTCATATCTTACTGGCCGGCCAGAGATATCAACACCTACGGATAACATCGGATATAAAAGACCTTGCGGATAAACATCTGAAAATATACCTGCTATCCACCAGGCAGTGGACTCCGGATAAGGCTGTTTTTGGAAGCGACAGCCGGGAGAGGTATCTATGGGATATGTGCAAAATCATACATCTGTGCACAGCACTATTAGAAAATCCTAAACCGCAAAACATAATTATTATTATAATTCACACTTATTGAAAATTAATAGTGTGATGAAATTTACCTGGACGGTATAACCTATTAACTGTATGCATTTATGAAAAGAACTGCAACTTGCATAACTAATTTCCGGATAATTTATTATAATAACTGAGGAAAAATACTTATCAGCTGGACATCACTACTGACTGATAACATCTATGCGGCTATGATTTATTATCACAAGCATACAAAGCAATAACATCTAGCTTTAAATTCAGCCGTATATAATTATATAAAATCAGTAAGGAACAGCTTTCTCTGGTTTGGTGTATTAAGCGGAATTTTCCGGTGGGAAATATAGCTTAATTAATATATATTGTTCTTATATGTTATGGATATGAAGGATGCATTTTAAATATGTTATATGAAATTAATTAAAACACCTTTAGTGTAAAAGTGCCAGCGCTGTTCTTCTTTTTTCTGTATATTTTCTATTTTTAGGTTATGAACCAAACCTTGAACATAGCTGCAGGCACTTTTTCACAGTAACCATAGCGCCGGACTATTTCTATTTTTATCTAGCATTAGGAGGGATTGCTGACTCCAGAGTGCCATTGGAGAAGTCAGGGGTGTCTCCAAGTATGCTGGCTCTCAGATACTGTAGGAGTCATTATCATGTGGCCTTACACTGGGAATATAGACCCAGACATATGTGTAATTATTTATGGGGTGGGTGTGGGGTGCGGTGGCCCCTGTGTCGGTATGGCTGGGCGGCCTCAGGTCGGCACACCCTAACACTTTATTAACACTTATGATTTTCCCTATCACTTTGTATATATTTTTGTATTATTTTAATCACACCACTTACATAGCACTTCTGTGCTTCTTATTAACCCTTATTAATTTTCACCTGTGTGCTGACCTGGGGTAGCCGACCTGTGCCGACGTGATGGGTTCCTGCACCCCGGACCCATACCTAGTATTAGGGACCCCCAGTGATGGAGAAGCCTTGTCGATCGGCCTGGGGGCTTAACCCTATATCTGCAGATATACGCAACTAAGATCTCCGTATTATCTGATTATTATGTAGTATTATTAATTTTCACTCAGTGTGCATTAGGGAACACAAATTGTTTTTTCTTCCACAGAATTACCCCTCCCTTTTAGCACCTGAATGAAATCACAATCTGATTGAGCAGCTCACCATCATATGTGCATTGTATTTAGAGAGGCATGGATGGGTCAGCATTAGGAGGGATTGCTGACTCCAGAGTGCCATTGGAGAAGTCAGGGGTGTCTCCAAGTATGCTGGCTCTCAGATACTGTAGGAGTCATTATCATGTGGCCTTACACTGGGAATATAGACCCAGACATATGTGTAATTATTTATGGGGTGGGTGTGGGGTGCGGTGGCCCCTGTGTCGGTATGGCTGGGCGGCCTCAGGTCGGCACACCCTAACACTTTATTAACACTTATGATTTTCCCTATCACTTTGTATATATTTTTGTATTATTTTAATCACACCACTTACATAGCACTTCTGTGCTTCTTATTAACCCTTATTAATTTTCACCTGTGTGCTGACCTGGGGTAGCCGACCTGTGCCGACGTGATGGGTTCCTGCACCCCGGACCCATACCTAGTATTAGGGACCCCCAGTGATGGAGAAGCCTTGTCGATCGGCCTGGGGGCTTAACCCTATATCTGCAGATATACGCAACTAAGATCTCCGTATTATCTGATTATTATGTAGTATTATTAATTTTCACTCAGTGTGCATTAGGGAACACAAATTGTTTTTTCTTCCACAGAATTACCCCTCCCTTTTAGCACCTGAGTGAAATCACAATCTGATTGAGCAGCTCACCATCATATGTGCATTGTATCCATGAGTTTGCAGTGAGGGTTCCTGACGTCAATTCCGGTCCCGGACAGGCTCATGTGATCGCAGCGGCTGAGTAAGTTCTGGGCTGCGCAGAGACTGCACAAGATCTGTTTGTACAGCTCTGCTACACATACGTTCCCACACTTGCACAGCGGAAATACACTCCCCCTGTAGGCGGCGACTATCTGATCGCAGCAGTGCTTGCAATCAGGTCTGTATACCCCCCCATACAGTAAGTAAGCACAGGTTTAGGTCTCCTCACTGTGTAACTACATACAGTAGCTAAACAGACATAACTTCTGTGTTTGTGTAAAGCCTCTATGCTATTCATTCCTTTGTGGTAAATTATGTACTTCATCTCCAAACTTATTTTTACAATCATTGAGACCATTATTACATGTTTGAAGTCAGTAATACTCTTATTTCTACTGTCAACTGGAAATTACTCTACTTTATCTCTGCTAAGTGCTGCTGAAATAAAGATACGTACAGTATACAGTATATATTTCCAATTGCAATGTTTCCAGTGTAAGAAGTGGGAGAGAGTTATCGACAAGGTGAATTGTTTTGAGATGTGTTCAGAGCATTTTCTTATTGGGATATCTAATGTTTTCTTATCCATGAAACTTGTAATGGGAGGAAATGCCCTGATTTAGTGTGTTTATTTCTTGTCTAAAGAAACACTCTACCTTTTACCAATTTTTTAAATAAAGGCTGTGCTACTGTGTCCTGTCAGTGTAATTTGTGATGTCACCTCATACTGCTGTACCCTGTCAGTGTAATGTGTGATATCATCTTATACTGCTGTGTCCTGTCAGTGTAATGTGTGATATCACCTCATTCTGCTGTGTCCTGTCAGTGTAATGTGTGATATCACCTCATACTGCTGTGTCCTGTCAGTGTAATGTGTGATATTACCTCATACTGCTGTGCCCTGTCAGTGTAATGTGTGATATCATCTTATACTGCTGTGTCCTGTCAGTGTAATGTGTGATATCACCTCATACTGCTGTGTCCGGTCAGTGTAATTTGTGATGTCACCTCATACTGCTGTGTCCTGTCAGTGTAATGTGTGATATTACCTCATACTGCTGTATCCTGTCAGTGTGATGTGTGATATTACCTCATACTGCTGTGTCATGTCAGTGTAATATGTGATATCACCTCATACTGCTTTGTCCTGTCAGTGTAATATGTGATATAACTTCATACTGCTGTGTCCTGGCAGTGTAATATGTGATATCACCTCATACTGCTGTGTCCTGTCAGTGTAATATGTGATATCACCTCATAATGCTGTATCCTGTCAGTGTAATGTGTGTTATCACCTCATACTTCTGTGTCCTGTCAGTGTAATATGTGATATCACCTCATAATGCTGTATCCTGTCAGTGTAATGTATGATATCACCTCATGCTGCTGTGTTCTGTCAGTGTAATGTGTGATATCACCTCATAGTGCTGTGTCCTGTCAGTGTAATATGTCTATACTATAGGGGTGTTGCTTTATGAGGTAGGGGTGTGTCAGTTATTCACATTACACCAGACAGTAGTACCTCTTGCACACCTTACACCACAGTAGAGCCCCTGATACACATTATGCTAGGTAGAGCCCACATTATGCCAGGTAGAGCCCCTGATATGCATTACAACAGGCAGAGCTCACATTATGCCAGGTTGAGCCCCTGATATACAATGTGCCAGGTATATCCTCCATTATGCCTGGAGAGAGAGGGGGAGGGTAGAGTGAGTGTGTGTTGTGGTGCCCCACTAGAACCCTGATGGGGACTGGTCACCCCTGGACCCCATTAGTTGTGTACTGTGTGCGGTATTACCACTGGGACAGAGGCTGAGTGAACCGGGGCTGAGGTAGGCAGAAGAGAATTCTACTGACTGGAAGAGCTGTCTGTGCTGCATGGGAGAGGAGAGGGATCACCTGGTATCCCCCACCACCTGCCGAGCTGAGGAGCCTACTGGTGAGATGTATGCTGTGGGTAACGTTCCCAACGAGAGGAGTGCTGGGCTGAGTGAGAGCCCTGAGTGAGCAGCAGATTGAGAGAGCAGTTGTGGGAGTAGAGCATGGGAGCTGAGTGTGTGTACCAGATGCCAGGGGATCTGTGATATGTGCCTTGCTGTGAGGGGAGCCAGGCTGGGCTGACCAGTGAACGGCTTCCCCCAGCTCCGGTTTGCTCAGCCTCTGTCTCAGTAGTAACTCAGTTTCCTGTACTGAGTACTCTGCACATTGCAACTAGAGGAAGCTAGGAGAAGCACTTCCTGCTGCCCACAGACTACAGTGATGCCTCCCTGAAACAAGTAGCCGGCTGCTGCTTCTTCAACCACAGACAGTTGGACACACATTGTGGCTTCGTGCTGCAGGTGTTGCCGTCAGTTGTTCTGCGCACACAGTGCAGATGTGCTATGTGCCGGGCACCACTGGCACACACCTAGTTACGACCCTGCTGTCATGTCTACCTTTAGCTTAAAAAAAGTGGTACTGTACAGGAGATAATGACTCTGATATGCTGAACTGTGAGAGTCCTGGGCAACTTACTAGGGCAGCAATTAGTTATTTATGTTAAATCTGGTCTGAATGTGGTCTGAATGCTGTTATATTATTATAATTTTGTTTTAAAATTATTATTATTATTATATATAAAATACATTTACATTTGGAAGACAGAAGGCATTTTGTATGCATGGTGGGGAAAGCAGTTTGCCGGCGGTCAGATCCCGACTGGGGCCTAGAAACCCCACTTGGCATGGACCACCCCCCAAAGGGGAATTAATTAGTATGACTAGCAAAGCTCGCCACCGGGCCTGAAGCGTAGTGAGCACAGCGAGCCCTCGAGGGGACACGCTCTGCTTGGTGTCGGGATCCCGCCTGTCGAAATTCCGGCGTCAGTCTTATGACCATCGGGATCCCATGGTGGAATTTACCCTACTAAGCTGTCTCAGGATACATTAAGGAGTAAGGGTTAAGTATTTTAGTGGTGTCCCCCGTTTTGTGGTCTGATTTGTCTAGTCCTATTCCAGTATGTGGAGTGGGGTTTGGAGCTTAGTTGATGGTTTATAACAGTGATTCCCTGGTTGGGAGGTCTTTTGCCTTTTAGAAGCACTCGGCCCAGCTTTATTATTCTGCAGGAAATAATGGTAATAGTAGCTGTATTGCTGTAGGTCTTGAGATGCTTCACCTGCTAATACCCAGGTGTAGGCTGATTCAACCTTACTGAGGTCAGCGACACCATTAGTCCTGGGTTTTATTTGTCATTAGCAGGGGAATTTGGATAACTAAAGTTGTTGATGATGGGTTGGCAGTTGGCTAGAAAATCGAGTTACTGGTCAAGGGCTGGCAGTTTGTCTCCTTCCAAGAATTTAGTTATTACCAAAGGGCTGGCAGTTGGCCATACCTAAGTCTTCAGTTGTTGGTGATGTTCTGGCTATTGACCCCCATGCAAGACTTAAGTTGATGGCGATAGGCTGCCAGTTGGCCCCTATCTAAGCCTTGAGTTGGTGATGTGCTGGTAGTTGACACCCATCTAAGCCATGCACAGACGGTGAAGGGCTGGCAGTTTGTCCCCATTCAAGCATTGAGTTGCTACCGAAGAGCTTGCAGTTGGCCCCCATCTAGGCCTTCAGTTGTAAGGCATGGGTTGGCCCTTTTTAATACTGAGTTGTTGGCAGTGGGCTAGCAGATGACCTTCACCCCAGCCTTGAGTTGTTGGCAGTGGGCTAGCAGATGACCTTCACCCCAGCCTTGAGTTGTTGGAAGTGGGCTTTTAGTTGGCCCCATCTACACCTTCTATTTGATTAGTTGGACAAAATTACAATACCGTGGGTAGGGCTAAGTTTCTTCACCACCATAGTTTTTCCTTTCCTTTCTTTCAATAAATAACTAAATAAAGATGACCCTTTCTACCTGCCAAAATATAACTGTCCACTTACAATAGCACACCCTGAGGGCTATTCTCAAATATAAGTACTGTAAGTTATTTTTATCTGCCTACTACCGGCTACACAATGTAAACAAATATCTGAATGGTTCTTATAGATTAAGGGGTCTATTCATGAAGCAGTGCAAAGTGTGGAGAAGTTGCCCATGGCAACCAATCAGCTGCTCCGTACAATTGTACAGTATGCAAATTATAAATGTTACTTCAATGCTGATTGGTTGCCATGGGCAACTTCTCCACTGGCTCACTTCTCCACACTTTTCACTGCTTCATAAATAGACCCCTAAATGCACTGAGCATTGTTGTTAAATACTTTAGCTTTCTAAATCTGCAAAATTGTACATTTCTGTAAATGGAAGTGAGTTACTCATGGACGGCTAGATGCAAGAGAAAGTTCTAATGACCTGACATCCCACTGAATACGTTTAATCAGAAGTTTGGTTGTATGGTTCAAAAAATGTAATAATTAGCTCAACCGTAATAAAAAATGACACGCCATTGGCCCTCATTCCGAGTTGATCGGTCGCAAGGCGAATTTAGCAGAGTTACACACGCTAAGCCGCCGCCTACTGGGAGTGTATCTTAGCATCTTAAAATTGCGACCGATGTATTCGCAATATTGCGATCACAAACTACTTAGCAGTTTTAGAGTAGCTCCAGACTTACTCTGCCTGTGCGATCAGTTCAGTGCTTGTCGTTCCTGGTTTGACGTCACAAACACACCCAGCGTTCGCCCAACCACTCCCCCGTTTCTCCGGCCACTCCTGCGTTTTTTCCGGAAACGGTAGCGTTTTCAGCCACACGCCCATAAAATGCCGTGTTTCCGCCCAGTAACACCCATTTCCTGTCAATCACATTACGTTCGCCGGAGCGATGAGAAAGCCGTGAGTAAAAATACTTTCTTCATAGCAAAGATACTTGGCACAGTCGCAGTGCGAATATTGCGCATGCGCACTAAGCGGAATTTCACTGCGATGCGATGAAAAATACCGAGCGAACGACTCGGAATGAGGGCCATTGTTTTTAAAACTCCACAATCTCTGATGTTTGCGCAAGACTTCCAATCACAGGAAGCGTCCGCAATTCCAACCTCATACATAGCAGGCCCATTGCGCCCCTGCAGAATAGAATCTGGGGTCCATCTTAGGCAAATATTACTGATCAACAGATTCTGTTCTTACTTATTTACAAACAGAAAAATAATGCAGATGTTTTCAATATATATATATATATATATATATTTAAATCTCTTGTAAAAAAAAAAGCTACTTTTGTGAGTTCAGCGCAGCGGTTGAAATCACCAATTTCATGTTGCAAAATAAAAATTCTCCAAAATTTATTATAGACCCATTTTTTTACATTTGACACTGCCGGAGAAACCTACGTAATGCAATTTGTATATTACATTTAAGCAAACTTTTGTTGATGCAAATTAGCTTGATGTATCTCTCCTCATGCGGATATTTTACACATCTATAGCTCAGTGCCCAACATTACACTGCTACATGTTTTATTCATGTGCTGTAATCTAACAAGTTTTGTGTAGAAAACTGGTGTTGGTATAATCACAGTGTCTAGAGAAAAATGAAATGGGAAATTTCTTAATCAGATCTTATAAATGTCAAAATATATTAACCTTCTAAATTTCCCTTTCTTATTCCCCTCATTTGGGAACAATGATGAATACTTACAAATGCACATAGTGAAAAGGCCACAATTTGTATCTCCCGTATAGTCATACACGACGGCCAGTTAAAGAACATAAATATGCCAATCTGTTATATACGATTTGATTATTGCTTGTGGCCGCCAGAGACTGGACCTGCATCACTTGCCTAATGGCTACAAGAGCAAAATGTTAGAACGCAATAATATAATTGAGGTGTTGTCTAAGCCGTATTACAGTGAGGGGAACCTCCTTATCCCAAACACAGACCTGAGACTGCAGGCTGGGTGCTGTTACACAGGTAATAACATTGCAAGATAACGTTGGATATGCAGTATATGTTATATTATTAGGGGGTCCATTATTACTTCATTCGAATCAAGCTGCTAGTTTGAGGTCAGGGCTTTGCATGCTGATGACATAGACAAACGCGCAGAGGGGTGGGGATTCTGGTTGCCCGGAAACCCCCCTCCTCTTGGCAAGTGGCTCAAATTATGACAATAGCAAATGTATATCATACGATTACTAGAGCTGCCGCCACAACATGCAGTGTAAGGGACAGAACGGAGCTGCTGCACATGCCCAGTGGTGGCAGCTTCTCCTACCAAGTTTGGTGTGTGTGTGTGTGTGTGTGTGTGTGTGTAGATCTGAGCCCTCAATCAGTGCACTGAACCAGAGAGTCGATTTACCGGCTGTCGGGATCCCGGCGATCAGCATACCGGTGCCAGGTTCTCGACCACAGGGATCCCGACAACTATTCTCCCTCTTGGGGTGTCCACGACACCCCTGGATTGAGAATAAATAGCGTGGTGCGCGGGATCTTGGCGCCGGTATGATTTGTCGGAACTCAACAGCCGGCAAATCATACTACACCTATGATTAACCATTTCCTGATCACTTAACTTATATATATATATATCTCCTATATAATAGCCCAGATCTGTGACTTTGTGATTCATTTGCTAACGCTGGGCGGAGTCACAACACTGGGCGGAGTTAGTCAAGTGAGTCACAGATCTGGCCAAATCTACAGGAGACTAGGAGCAGAAGCAGATGGTATGGGCATGGCACAGGCAGGGGTGCACACCTCCCAGCTTTCTGCAGGAGCTTTCTTCAGGCTGAAGGAGGGACACACACTCGGCGAAAAGGGGGCGTGGCTTCACGGGAGGGCTCCCGTTTTCGTCAGTGAGGGGGCATGCCCAGCGCTCTGTGAGCTGCTGGCATGCCCCCAGGGGCTGATTATGAGTCCGGGGGGCCCAGGGCACTTGTGACAGGGGAGCCCTATCTCATGGCTGTGCCTGCTGTGGGTTGGGGGCGTGGCCTAATCGCGGGACGCGCGGCCACGCCGCCTTGCAAATTCCGATTTTTATTTATTTAATGGGATTTTGGCCCCTCAGCTAGGGCTAACTACAGAGGAGGTGGTCGCTCCCCCCTACACACACGCACAGGCAGAAGAAAGCAGGGAGACTGCTGCCTCCATGCAATACCACAGACCTGCCAACACGCAGCGGCGTGTGCTGACTGTAGCACAATGCTGCCGTTGTTGCTGGCAGTACGGGGGGGGGGAGCTTCTGAGCTGGGACAGAGCTACTCCAGCCGGGGGGGGGCCCTAAAACTGTGGGGCCAACGGTACGTACCCCCTGCCCCCCTCCACCTTAATCCGGCTCTGCTGCTGGAACCCCCCCTTAATCCGTACCCCCTAATGCCCCCTCTCCCTCTGTCTCCACTATTCACCGCTGCTCTGCTAAGCAGAACAGCGAGTACAGGAGCTTTCCAACTGCCCCCCCCCCACCGCGGGACACTGCGACCCGCGGGTGGGACAGCGGGACAGACCCCAAAATTGGGACTGTCCCGCGAAAATTGGGACATTTGGGAGGTATGGGGGTGTGTGAGGGGTATGTCATACAGACAGACGGGCACCGGCTCACTGTGTGCTTGACCCCCCACATCGGCATACTCAGCAGGGTCTCTCTGGCGCGGAGGAGCGTCACTTTCTTGCACACTCCACGCTTCTTAGCTGCAGTTTTGTGGGGCACCTGCCGCTGTGCAGGTTCCGTACTGCCTCTGTTATCTCCAGCCCCGGCAACCCCACCGCTAGCTGCAGCGCTGCCACCCGCAGTGAGGTGCGCCCAGCTCATTCACACACTTTAGCCGGCGGGTAGCGCTGCAGAAATCCGAGCTGCTTGCAGGCTCCGACCCACTTCTCCCTCCAGCCGCAGCGTCTCCTGGGAGCTAACCAGTCACTCCCAGTCTCCCCTTACCACAGTGCCCGGCTGCCGCGAGGTCCGCGCCACGTGCATACTATGACCCCCTCCTCCCTCCAGCCGCAGCATCTCCTGGGGGCTAACCAGTCACTCCCAGTCTCCCCTTACCACAGTGCCCGGCAGCTGCGCGAGGTCTGCGGTGTGTGACTGAGGAGGGGAGGAGGGATGCGGACGGGCAGAGGAAGCAGGACTCCAGCCTGACAGAGTCAGCCATGCCAAGTATCCAGCAGCAGCAGATCCCAACAGGTTGGAGTGGAACAGCAGCAGCCAGCAGCAGTGACTCCGGTAAGACACATCTGTCTGTCACCACTGTTTTGTCCCTAATACCAATCTCTCCCGTGCCCTGTGTTCTGTCATGTCCCTGTCACCCCTGGCCTTGCCCTGCCACCCTTATCCTGGCCCTTTCACCCTTATCCTGGTCCTTTCACCCTTATCCTGGCCCTGTCACCCTTATGCTGGCCCTGTTACCCCTATCCTGGCCCTGTCACCCCTGTGCTTGCCCTGTCAACCCTATACTGGCCCCGTCACCCCTGTCCTGGTCCTGCCGCCCCTACCCTGGCCCTGTCACCCCTATCCTGTCCCTGTCATTTCTGTCCTGGCCCCGTCGCCCCTGTCCTGGCCCCGTCACCCCTGTCCTGGCACCGTCACCCCTGTTCTGACCCTGTCACCCCTGTCCTGGCCCCGTTAACCCTGTTCTGACCCTGTCACCCCTGTCCTGGCCCTGTTACTGCATACCCTCCAACTACCCTTTATGGCATGTACAGTACCCGCAGCGCCTCCAGACCTCTCCCCAATGCACCACACCTCCGCTTCCACCACATGCGGCACTCCACCCCTCCCCCACATGCTGTGCCTCCAGACCCCCTACACCACCCGCAGCTCCCACTCCTCCGCCTCCAGACCCCCTCACCACCCACAGCACCTCCAGGCCCCCTCCACCACTCACCCCCCTTATATGTCTCCCCCCACACCTGCCCCCCTCCACCCGCAGCATCTGCAGACACCCTCCTCCATCCGCGGTCCCCCCCTCACCCACCCCTCCCCCACCAACGGCACCCCCGCACCTGCCCCTCCACCACCTGCAGCACCTCCGGACCTCCTTTCCCATCCGCCGCACCACCCGTACCTGCCCCTACCCTAACCATGGTGCCTGCGGTACCCTACCACACCCCCGGCACTCCCGGCCCTTCCCATCCCACAGCACCTCCGGAACCCTTCACCCATCCACAACATCCCCACACCTGCCCCTCTCCCACCCGTGGCACCCTTGCCTCTCCCCCACCTGCAGTGCCTCCGGACCCCTCCCCCATCTGCATCCCCCACTCTTCTGCCCCTCCCCCACCCGCAGCACCTCCCGAACCTTCCCCATCCGGGCCCCACCCCCACTTCTGCCCCCCCTCCACCCGCAGCATCTACAGACACCATCCGCAGTCCCCCCCGCACCCGCTACATTCTGTACATCGTGCCCTGCAGGTGCTGTTCAAACCGTCGCAAGGGGCTGCGCCTCCTTCACCATCGCACGCCCTTTCATTGTGCAATATTTAACCACTAACAAAGGATTGCAGGTAATACTCCATATAATACAAATATTAAACCCCAGAAAGGCATGCAAGGGTTAAGGAGGCGTAGCCCCTTGCGACGGTGTGAAGAGCGCCCGTAGGGCGCGATGAAGCACCTAGTATATATATATTAGTGATGAGCGGGTTCGGTTCCTCGGAAACCGAACCCCCCCGAACTTCACCCATTTTACACGGGTCCGAGGCATACTCGGATTCTCCCGTATGGCTCGGTTAACCCGAGCGCGCCCGAACGTCATCATCCCGCTGTCGGATTCTCGCGAGATTCGGATTCTATAAAAGCAGCAGCGCGTCGCCGCCATTTTCACTCGTGCATTGGAAATGATAGTGAGAGGACGTGGCTGGCGTCCTCTCTGTTTATTAATGTTGCTGCAAATATTTGTGCTTATTGCTTAATTGTGGGGACTGGGGAGCAGCTGTATTATATAGGAGTACAGTGCAGAGTTTTGCTGATCAGTGACCACCAGTTTTATCCGTTCTCTGTCTGAAAAACGCTCCATATCTGTGCTCAGTGTGCTGCATATATCTGTGCTCACACTGCTTTATTGTGGGGACTGGGGACCACCAGTATATTATATAGGAGGAGTACAGTGCAGAGTTTTGCTGACCAGTGACCACCAGTATTATACGTTGTCTGCCTGAAAAACACTCCATATCTGTGCTCAGTGTGCTGCATATATCTGTGCTCACACTGCTTTATTGTGGGGACTGGGGACCAGCAGTATTATATAGGAGGAGTACAGTGCAGAGTTTTGCTGACCAGTGACCACCAGTATTATACGTTGTCTGCTTGAAAAACGCTCCATATCTGTGCTCAGTGTGCTGCATATATCTGTGCTCACACTGCATTATTGTGGGGACTGGGGACCAGCAGTATTATATAGGAGTACAGTGCAGAGTTTTGCTGACACAGTGACCACCAGTATTATACGTTGTCTGCCTGAAAAATGCTCCATATCTGTGCTCAGTATGCTGCATATATCTGTGCTCACACTGCTTTATTGTGGGGATTGGGGACCAGCAGTATTATATAGGAGGAGTACAGTGCAGAGTTTGGCTGACCAGTGACCACCAGTATATATAGCAGTACGGTACGGAAGGCCACTGCTCTACCTACCTCTGTGTCATCAAGTATACTATCCATCTAGATTCTATACCTGTGGTGCATTTTAGTTTTGCAGTTTGCTGACAGTGACCATCAGTATATATAGCAGTACGGTACGGAAGGCCACTGCTCTACCTACCTCTGTGTCGTCACGTATACTATCCATCTAGATTCTATACCTGTGGTGCATTTTAGTTTTGCAGTTTGCTGACAGTGACCACCAGTATATATAGCAGTACGGTACGGAAGGCCACTGCTCTACCTACCTCTGTGTCGTCAAGTATACTATCCATCCATACCTGTGGTGCATTTCAGTTGTGCGCAGTATATATAGTAGTAGGCCATTGCTATTGATACTGGCATATAATTCCACACATTAAAAAATGGAGAACAAAAATGTGGAGGTTAAAATAGGGAAAGATTAAGATCCTCTTCCACCTCGTGCTGAAGCTGCTGCCACTAGTCATGGCCGAGATGATGACATGCCATCAGCGTCGTCTGCCAATGCCGATGCCCAAAGTCATAGTAGAGAGCATGTAAAATCCAAAAAACAAAAGTTCAGTAAAATGACCCAAAAATCAAAATTGAAAGCATCTGATGAGAAGCATAAACTTGCCAATATGCCATTTACGACACGGAGTGGCAAGGAACGGCTGAGGCCCTGGCCTATGTTCATGGCTAGTGGTTCAGCTTCACATGAGGATGGAAGCACTCATCCTCTCGCTATAAAAATTAAAATACTTAAGCTGGCAAAAGCACAGCAAAGAACTGTGCGTTCTTCTAAATCACAAATCCCCAAAGAGATTGTGTCGGTTGCGATGCCTGACCTTCCCAACACTGGACGGGAAGAGCTTGCGCTTTCCACCATTTGCACGCCCCCTGCAAGTGCTGGAAGGAGCACCCACAGTCCAGTTCCTGATAGTCAAATTGAAGATGTCACTGTTGAAGTACACCAGGATGAGGATATGGGTGTTGCTGGCGCTGGGGAGGAAATTGACAAGGAGGATTCTGATGGTGAGGTGGTTTGTTTAAGTCAGGCACCCGGGGAGACACCTGTTGTCGTGGGACAAATATGGCCATTGACATGCCTGGTCAAAATACAAAAAAAAATCAGCTCTTAGGTGTGGAATTATTTCAACACAAATGCGGACAACAGGTGTCAAGCCGTGTGTTGCCTTTTTCAAGCTGTAATAAGTAGGGGTAAGGACGTTAACCACCTAGGAACATCCTCCCTTATACGTCACCTGGTCCGCATTCATCAGAAGTCAGTGACAAGTTCACAAACTTTGGATGACAGCAGAAGCAGTCCACTGACCACTAAATCCCTTCCTCTTGTAACCAAGCTCCTGCAAACCACACCACCAACTCCCTCAGTGTCAATTTCCACCTTACACAGGAAAGCCAATAGTCCTGCAGGCCATGTCACTGGCAAGTCTGACGAGTCCTCTCCTGCCTGGGATTCCTCCGATGCATCCTTGAGTGTAATGCCTACTGCTGCTGGCGCTGCTGTTGTTGCTGCTGGGAGTCGATCGTCATCCCAGAGGGGAAGTCGGAAGACCACTTGTACTACTTCCAGTAAGCAATTGACTGTCCAACAGTCCTTTGCGAGGAAGATGAAAAATCACAGCAGTCATCCTGCTGCAAAGTGGATAACTCAGGTCTTGGCAGCCTGGGTGGTGAGAAACGTGGATCCGGTATCCACCGTTAATTCAGAGGCAACTAGAGACTTGATTGAGGTACTGTGTCCCTGGTACCAAATACCATCTAGCTTCCATTTCTTTAGGCAGGCGATACCGAAAATGTACACAGATGTCAGAAAAAGAGTCACCAGTGTCCTAAAAAATGCAGTTGTACCCAATGTCCACTTAACCACGGACATGTGGACAAGTGGAGCAGGGCAGACTCAGGACTATATGACTGTGACTGCCCACTGGGTAGATGTATTGCCTCCCGCAGCAAGAACAGCAGCGGCAGCACCAGTAGCAGCATCTCGCAAATGCCAACTCGTTCCTAGGCAGGCTACGCTTTGTATCACCGCTTTCCATAAGAGGCACACAGCTGACAACCTCTTACGGAAACTGAGGAACATCATCGCAGAATGGCTTACCCCAATTGGACTCTCCTGGGGATTTGTGACATCGGACAACGCCAGCAATATTGTGCGTGCATTACATCTGGGCAAATTCCAGCACGTCCCATGTTTTGCACATACATTGAATTTGGTGGTGCAGAATTATTTAAAAAACAACAGGGGCGTGCAAGAGATGCTGTCGGTGGCCCGAAGAATTGCGGGCCACTTTCGGCATTCAGCCACCGCGTGCCGAAGACTGGAGCACCACCAAACACTCCTGAACCTGCCCTGCCATCATCTGAAGCAAGAGGTGGTAACGAGGCTGAATTCAACCCTCTATATGCTTCAGAGGATGGAGGAGCAGCAAAAGGCCATTCAAGCCTATACATCTGCCAACGATATAGGCAAAGGAGGGGGAATGCACCTGACTCAAGCGCAGTGGAGAATGATTTCAACGTTGTGCAAGGTTCTGCAACCCTTTGAACTTTCCACACGTGAAGTCAGTTCAGACACTGCCAGCCTGAGTCAGGTCATTCCCCTCATCAGGCTTTTGCAGAAGAAGCTGGAGACATTGAAGGAGGAGCTAAAACAGAGCGATTCCGCTAGGCATGTGGGACTTGTGGATGGAGCCCTTCATTCGCTTAACCAGGATTCACGGGTGGTCAATCTGTTGAAATCAGAGCACTACATTTTGGCCACCGTGCTCGATCCTAGATTTAAAACCTACGTTGTATCTCTCTTTCCGGCAGACACAAGTCTGCAGAGGTTCAAAGACCTGCTGGTGAGAAAATTGTCAAGTCAAGCGGAACGTGACCCGTTAACAGCTCCTCCTTCACATACTCCCGCAACTGGGGGTGCGAGGAAAAGGCTAAGAATTCCGAGCCCACCCGCTGGCGGTGATGCAGGGCAGTCTGGAGCGAGTGCTGACATCTGGTCCGGACTGAAGGACCTGACAACGATTACTGACATGTCGTCTACTGTCACTGCATATGATTCTGTCACCATTGAAAGAATGGTGGAGGATTATATGAGTGACCGCTTCGAAGTAGGCACGTCAGACAGTCCGTACGTATGCTGGCAGGAAAAAGAGGCAATTTGGAGGCCCTTGCACAAACTGGCTGTATTTTACCTAAGTTGCCCACCCTCCAGTGTGTACTCCGAAAGAGTGTTTAGTGCAGCCGCTCACCTTGTCAGCAATCGGCGTACAAGGTTACTTCCAGAAAATGTGGAGAAGATGATGTTCATCAAAATGAATTATAATCAATTCCTCCGTGGAGACATTTACCAGCAATTGCCTCCAGAAAGTACACGGGGACCTGAGATGGTGGATTCCAGTGGGGACGAATTAATAATCTGTGAGGAGGGGGATGTACACAGTGAAAGGGGTGAGGAATCGGAGGATGATGATGAGGTGGACATCTTGCCTCTGTAGAGCCAGTTTGTGCAAGGAGAGATTGATTGCTTCTTTTTTAGTGAGGGCCCAAACCAACCAGTCATTTCAGTCACAGTCGTGTGGCAGACCCTGTCGCTGAAATGATGGGTTCGTTAAAGTGTGCATGTCCTGTTTATACAACATAAGGGTGGGTGGGAGGGCCCAAGGACAATTCCATCTTGCACCTCTTTTTTTCTTTCATTTTTCTTTGCATCATGTGCTGTTTGGGGACAATTTTTTTGAAGTGCCATCCTGCCTAACACTGCAGTGCCACTCCTAGATGGGCCAGGTGTTTGTGTCGGCCACTTGTGTCGCTTAGCTTAGTCACACAGCGACCTTGGTGCGCCTCTTTTTTTCTTTGCATCATGTGCTGTTTGGGGACACTTTTTTGGAAGTGCCATCATGTCTGACACTGCAGTGTCACTCCTAGATGGGCCAGGTGTTTGTGTCGGCCACTTGTGTCGCTTAGCTTAGTCACACAGCGACCTTGGTGCACCTCTTTTTTTCTTTGCATCATGTGCTGTTTGGGGACAATTTTTTTGAAGTGCCATCCTGCCTGACACTGCAGTGCCACTCCTAGATGGGCCAGGTGTTTGTGTCGGCCACTTGTGTCGCTTAGCTTAGTCACACAGCGACCTTGGTGCGCCTCTTTTTTTCTTTGCATCATGTGCTGTTTGGGGACTATTTTTTTGAAGTGCCATCCTGCCTGACACTGCAGTGCCACTCCTAGATGGGCCAGGTGTTTGTGTCGGCCACTTCTGTCGCTTAGCTTAGTCACACAGCGACCTTGGTGCGCCTCTTTTTTCTTTGCATCATGTGCTGTTTGGGGACAATTTTTTTTAAGTGCCATCCTGCCTGACACTGCAGTGCCACTCCTAGATGGGCCAGGTGTTTGTGTCGGCCCCTTGTGTCGCTTAGCTTAGCCATCCAGCGACCTTGGTGCACCTCTTTTTTTCTTTGCATCATGTGCTGTTTGGGGACTAATTTTTTGAAGTGCCATCCTGTCTGACACTGCAGTGCCACTCCTAGATGGGCCAGAAGTTTGTGTCTGCCACTTGTGTTGCTTAGCTTAGCCATCCAGCGACCTTGGTGCAAATTTTAGGACTTAAAATAATATTGTGAGGTGTGAGGTGTTCAGAATAGACTGAAAATGAGTGGAAATTATGGTTATTGAGGTTAATAATACTATGGGATCAAAATGACCCCCAAATTCTATGATTTAAGCTGTTTTTGAGGGTTTTTTGTAAAAAAAAACACCCGAATCCAAAACACACCCGAATCCGACAAAAAAATTTCAGGGAGGTTTTGCCAAAACGCGTCCGAATTCAAAACAAGGCCGCGGAACCGAATCCAAAACCAAAACACAAAACCGAAAAATACCGGTGCACATCACTAATATATATATGTATATATATATATATATATAGGTTATCACAGAACAAAGTCCCGGGAAGCCGCAGTGACACTCTCAGAGCTAAATCACAGGTGTCCGGTTATAAATCAAATTGATATGAAAATATGTCCATTCCCCAGCATCCGCATGTAGGTTTGAACAGAACCAGCACACTGTTCTATATTTGAACAAACAATTTAATTGAAGAAACTTGGTAAGATCCAGCATATACTCATCATGGTGCAGCAGAAGCAAAGCATGGGATGCCACCCATGCTTTGCTTCTGCTGCACCATGATGAGTATATGCTGGATCTTACCAAGTTTCTTCAATTAAATTGTTTGTTCAAATATAGAACAGTGTGCTGGTTCTGTTCAAACCTACATGCGGATGCTGGGGAATGGACATGTTTTCATATGTATATATATATATATATATATATATATATATATATATATAATTTAAATACTAGCTGTTCTCCCCGTTCTTCACACAGGAGTTTCTGATTTTCACAGTTGTAACTATAAATGAGTGTTAACAATTTGGTCAATCTATAGAGATATAAAAAAGTAATGGGAAAGGACAGAACAGGACAAATGTCCCTATCTGTTTTTCTTCCGGCGCTAATAACAATTGTTAATTGATTAATAGTGAGACAAAAGCAGCTGAGTAAGACAACTAGCTAGGTTGCCAACAATAAAGAACTGTTAAAAAAGAAGAAAAATACTCTTCGCTTCATGTACACTGTATCAAACTAGAGTGTGCAGTCTGTCATGTAGAATAATTGACTCAGTAGAACTTCAAAGATACATATAAAAATCTATTTATATTCAATAATCTTTAAAAGTGACAAATTTTAACAAACAAGCAGCATATAGTTTGCAACAAATAGCTATTATGTATTAACCACAATTGGTATAGCAAACAATATAATTACTTGATTCTATTTGGTAAATGAAAGTGACACACACTGGCGTCCCAGTGATTATTAAAATGTCCCGCAAAGAATGATCACAGCCTTGTAATAGAGAGCTTATAAAGATGATGGTCTATAATTACCCATGTGCTGGTTCCTGAGATATTATGTAGACAGGGTCCGTTTTTATACCTGTGCACATATATGGGTAAGATATACTTTTTGAAGCTGGTTAGAAGCTAATTCAAGGGCTGCCGTTTAATTAACGCACGGCACTGTTCCGAGCAAATGGTAATCTTTAGTATAACCTGTACGTGGATCTCCAGAAGACTCTCTCCTCGTCACGGGTGTTAGACCTCGCAGCGGAGGCCAGCAGCAATCACTCAGTGAGGGCAGACGGAGTCCTGGACGTCAGTGGTACAGCACAGCGATCGGAGACAGTGCTACAGCTGAGAGCCGCTGGCTGAAGCGCCCGGCGTGTAGCAGACCGTAATAAGTTAGAGCTGTGGAGAGCCGTATGCAGGCTCAATTGGCGGGTTGATTCCAAACGACTGAACGTGGAAAGTGGGCGTCAACGCGTTTCGTCTCCTTGGCAACCGGAGACTTCCTCAAGACGAATACCTCCCCTCTCTCCAATCACATATTTATACCCTTTCTAATGATTTTACTTGCAACAGCTGAATCTATTTGATAAACTGAAATATTCAATTTATATGCTGCAAGTAATAAAAAGGTTCTATGTGTGAATAAAGCATGTTATAAAAACAAAAATTATTAACGTATCAAGCGCCTACTGAGTCAATCTATCAGAGTTATACCTTAATCGAGATATTCTTAAATTAAGCTTAATCGAGATCTATTTCTGTCTTTTAAACAGACATCATGTTCATGTGCATTTCTAAATTGTATGTTTCACTTACTACTAAACAAATACTACTTCATTACAAATATCAATCTTTAAACATTGAATAACCTCCTAAGTAGTACTCCAATAATAACAAAATAACAAAATATTAATATCTTAATGTTAATTATATTCACTTGTTTATAAATAGCTGACTTTTTCATATGATATAATGATATTAACTATAATGACCTTCATAAATAAATTAATAAACACCTATATAGGAAAAGGTTATAGACTTTTATCTTATAATAATACTCAATTAATTAATTACACATATATACTGCAACTCCAAGAGAGATCTATATAGATGAGCAAATTTTAATGAAGAAATAAAACACAAATGGTATGTCTCAAACATCAAATTTCATTATGATATTTATATATTTGTATATTTACATTATATTCTCAACCAGCTTACAATGAATAATAAATAAATAATTGTTAGTGATCTTGGAAACACTTAGATCTTGTTTCTATTATTGTAATATATAATGTTATTAATCTATGGTCCAGTCAGACACCAATAAAATTATTAGTTTATATTGAAAACCTTTGTAATATGATTCTAGAAAAATGATTTAAAAAATAAAATAAAAAAATAAAAAATGAATGAAACATCCAACCTAACCCAACATTTTTGTTATGGATAAGTACAGAAAGAGAATTGTTACGTTTAATCTAAACAAGAATAGACTTTCATTTACAGGGTCACGTAGCCACTTTAAAATCTCATATCAAAGATACCCACTATATATTACAACAAACGGTTGGGAAAGACTGGACTGAAGGTTGGGTTTTTTTTAACCCTAGACGTCCAATCCCTCTATACTAACATACCACATCTAAAAGGGATTGATTCTGTTAAATATTATCTGGATAAAGATCCTACTATGAAACCGGGCCGACGTGACTTTGTTCTGGAAGCTATTCTTTATATTTTGACTCACAATTATTTTTTGTTTGAAGAATGTTATTATTTACAGCATCTTGGAACGGCCATGGGGACCAGGTTTGCACCTAGTTTTGCTAACCTCTATATGGGCCGCTTCGAAGAAGAATACATCTGGAGCGGCCCATATAGAGAGAACCTGGTCCTCTATGGCTGTTACATAGACAATTTATTTATTATTTGGAATGGAGGGGCACAAACAGCACAAGATTTTGTTAAATTTTTAAATGATAACACTTATAATTTGAAGTTTACCCACAATTTTGATTTATACACTACTCATTTTCTAGACATCACATTATCAATTAATAATAATAAAATTATCTCAACAAATTATATTAAACCGGTAGGGGCAGGGAACTACCTTCATTATTCAAGTGGTCACTACAAACCGTGGATAAAAAATATTCCAAAGAACCAAATTATTAGAGTGAGACGCAATTGTTCGGAAGATTCAGCCTTCCAACTACAAGTTGAGATCCTTTTACACCAATTTAGTGAGAGGGGATACCCTCCACATATATTGGAGGATTCCAAAAGGTTTGCCAATTCACTTATGAGAAAAAAATCAGAATTGGAGGTAAAGAACAAAGTTCTTTCTCTTACGACAACAACAACAAAAAAACTCAAAACTAAGACTAGTGACATACTTACAGTAGATTCCGTGAAGTTTATTTCTAAGTTCAATAATAAATCAAAAGATATAAAAAAGATTGTTTTAGCTAATTATGAGTTGATAAAACAAGATCCTATCTTAAATAAATGTTTAACAGATAAACCAATGGTTATTTTTAGGATAAATACTAATCTAAAAGAGATGCTGGCTCCCAGCTATTTAAAACCTATAGATACTACTGTAAATTCCTCATGGTTACCAAAAAGGCCATTGGGCAGTTTCAGATGTAATAAACAAGTCTGTTTGACATGTAAATTTATGTTAAATAAAACCACATGTGTCACGTCTAAAACTAATGGTAATATCTTTACGATTAAACAATTTATCAATTGTGATACAGAATATTGTGTATATCTGTTACAGTGTCCCTGCTCCCTTCAATATGTAGGGAGAACTACAAGGTCCTTGAAATCTAGATTCAGGGAACATAGATTAAATATTATTAAGAAACTTCAGACTCATAGCGTATCTCGTCATTTTTCTAAAGTACATAATGGTGACCCATCCTTTCTCAGCATTGTGGGCTTGGAATAATTTTCTTGTACAAAAAGAGGAGGGGATAGGTTTAGAAAACTATGCATAGGAGAATCCTCATGGATTTTCAAGTTAGATACTTTATATCCTAATGGCCTTAACGAAGCCCTGGATTATTCTTGTTTAGATTAAACGTAACAATTCTCCTCTTTCTGTACTTATCCATAATAAAAATGTTGGGTTAGGTTGGATGTTTCATTCATTTTTTTTTTTTTTTTTAGAATCATTTTTCTAGAATCATATTACAATGGTTTTCAATATAAACTAATAATTTTATTGGTGTCTGACTGGACCATAGATTAATAACATGATATATTACAATAATAGAAACAAGATCTAAGTGGGTCCAAGATCACTAACAATTATTTATTTATTATTCATTGTAAGCTGGTTGAGAATATAATGTAAATATACAAATATATAAATATCATAATGAAATTTGATGTTTGAGACATACCATTTGTGTTTTATTTCTTCATTAAAATTTGCTCATCTATATAGATCTCTCTTGGAGTTGCAGTATATATGTGTAATTAATTAATTAATTAATTGAGTATTATTATAAGATAAAAGTCTATAACCTTTTCCTATATAGGTGTTTATTAATTTATTTATGAAGGTCATTATAGTTAATATCATTATATCATATGAAAAAGTCAGCTATTTATAAACAAGTGGATATAATTAACATTAAGATATTAATATTTTGTTATTATTGGAGTACTACTTAGGAGGTTATTCAATGTTTAAAGATTGATATTTGTAATGAAGTAGTATTTGTTTAGTAGTAAGTGAAACATACAATTTAGAAATGCACATCTGAACATGATGTCTGTTTAAAAAAATAGATCTAATTAAGCTTAATTTAAGAATATCTCGATTAAGGTATAACTCTGATAGATTGACTCAGTAGGCGCTTGATACGCTAATAATTTTAGTTTTTATAACATGCTTTATTCACACACACAACCTTTTTATTACTTGCAGCATATAAATTGAATATTTCATTTTATCAAATAGATTCAGCTGTTGCAAGTAAAATCATTAGAAAGGGTATAAATATGTGATTGGAGAGAGGGGAGGTATTCGTCTTGAGGAAGTCTCCAGTTGCCAAGAAGACAAAACGCGTTGACGCCCACTTTCCACGTTCAGTCGTTTGGAATCAACCCGCCAATTGAGCCTGCATACGGCTCTCCACAGCTCTAACCTATTACGGTCTGCTACACGCCGGGCGCTTCAGCCGGCGGCTCTCAGCTGTAGCACTGTCTCCGATCGCTGTGCTGTACCACTGACGTCCAGGACTCCGTCTGCCCTCACTGAGTGATTGCTGCTGGCCTCCGCTGCGAGGTCTAACACCCGTGACGAGGAGAGAGTCTTCTGGAGATCCACGTACAGGTTATACTAAAGATTACCATTTGCTCGGAACAGTGCCGTACGTTAATTAAACGGCAGCCCTTGAATTAGCTTCTAACCAGCTTCAAAAAGTATATCTTACCCATATATGTGCACAGGTATAAAAACGGACCCTGTCTACATAATATCTCAGGAACCAGCACATGGGTAATTATACACCATCATCTTTATAAGCTCTCTATTACAAGGCTGTGATCATTCTTTGCGGGACATTTTAATAATCACTGGGACGCCAGTGTGTGTCACTTTCATTTACCAAATAGAATCAAGTAATTAGTTTTAATATATTGTTTGCTATACCAATTGTGGTTAATACATAATAGCTATTTGTTGCAAACTATATGCTGCTTGTTTGTTAAAATTTGTCACTTTTAAAGACTATTGAATATAAATTGATTTTTATGTATCTTTGAAGTTCTACTGAGTCAATTATTCTACATGACAGACTGCACACTCTAGTTTGATACAGTGTACATGAAGCGCAGAGTATTTTTCTTCTTTTTTAACAATCTATAGAGATGTAAATTTGTAAGTGCCTGGAAGAAGTAAGTGCCGCCAAAAAAGAAGGGCCATGAATTTTAAGCACGACATTGCTATAGCGGTCTAGCCCCTTCCCACAATCATATCATTGCTCTGTGTCACCAATACATTGATTCCAGCACTCCATTGCAATGTCAGACAGTGATAGTATTCATGGGCGGCATTGCGATGTCACGCCAGTGGTGGTATTTGCTGCCAGGATAGCAGTGTCATGCCAGTTAAGTGTGACTGTGGTTGTATCTGCATACGAAATGCTACGTTGCAGTGTATTCCTGGAAATCACTGTAATGTAGCATTTCATATGCAGATACAGCTGCAGTCGCACATAGAATATAGGCGTGCTGCTTATCATTTTAATCAGCAGAAGCTGCTTGTGCATCCTAGCCAAATAGTAATGCAAATAAGATGTATTTTTATAAACAGAAGGCTCCCAACGTTAGCAGAGCTGCCAACTGTCTCATGCCAGGTATCTCCTGCAGAACTAGCGGCGGTGCTAGGGGGCACCAGCCAAAATCTTGCCTAGGGCATCATATTGGTTAGGGCTGGCTCTGCCATCACCCACCTATAAGCCACCAATATGCACAAGAATGCGTGCAGTGCCTGCGTCATTTCGGTGCATGCATGTGTTTATACGCATGCTTATCACAGCTACATATATAAGTGCGCCTCGTTGGTTGCAAAGATTAAAAAAAAAGTTGGCCTGCAGCAGACACCAGGCAGAGAGCTGCAGGCAGGAAATAGATGATAGTTTTTCCTTTGACTGCATTATGGGGGTCATTCCGAGTTGTTCGCTCGTTATTTTTTTTCCGCAACGGAGCGATTAGCCGCTAATGCGCATGCGCAATGTCCGCAGTGCGACTGCGCCAAGTAAATTTGCTATGCTCTTAGGTATTTTACTCACGGCATTACAAGGTTTTTTCTTCGTTCTGGTGATCGGAGTGTGATTGACAGGAAGTGGGTGTTTCTGGGCGGAAACTTGCCGTTTTATGGGAGTGTGTGAAAAAACGCTACAGTTTCTGGGAAAAACGCGGGAGTGGCTGGAGAAACGGAGGAGTGTCTGGGCGAACGCTGGGTGTGTTTGTGACGTCAAACCAGGAACGACAAGCACTGAACTGATTGCACTGGAAGAGTAAGTTTCGAGCTACCCAGAAACTGCACAGAGAAGTGTTTTCGCAATATTGCGAATCTTTCGTTCGCAATTTTGATAAGCTAAGATTCACTCCCAGTAGGCGGCGGCTTAGCGTGTGCAAAGCTGCTAAAAGCAGCTTGCGAGCGAACAACTCGGAATGACCCCCTATGTTGCTATAAAAATTGAAGTTTGAGAGCAAGGGGCAGAATGAATGAAGGGAATCCGCCAACACTACAATATGTATCAGACCACAGAGAGGAGACGCAAAGACGTGAGAGAGATAGAATGGATGGGAGGAAGAGGGGGAGGGAGAGAGAGATGGGAGAAAGAGGGGGAGAGAGATGGGATTACGAGAGGAAGGGAGATGGAAGAGAGATTGAGAGAGAGTGAGAGAGGGGAGGTTATATACTGCACATATATCTATATGTACTGTATATTTCATATCAGTGCTTTATTACTGTTGGATCACAACGCACTCACAGAATTCCTCTATTTTTGCAAAGTGTCTGGCATAAGGACTTCATGTTCATAATATAGTAATTACGATGAATAATATCATGTGATTGACAGACACAGAGAAGACTGTAGATGATTTCTGCAGTCAGCTCTTAAAGTAGATGTGCATCGCTGAAAATGACTTCTTACAATTACCTGACACCAGACACAGTACGCTGTTCTCCCAATGCTTGCATTTCTCTTTCAATATGGGGTGTATTTTGCAGAATAAGTCACCGAGCCATAGCAGTTTGTGTGTCTGGTTCCCACTGCTTCTGCCCTAACTCACTGGTGCTACAAATCTCACCGCAATAACAGGGACAAATGCCACCTGCAATCAGAATAACGCACGCGGGTATCAAAATCCCATTATTGGATAGAACATCTGCATTTATTAATTTCTGGAAATGATAGACCGCCCATGAAAATGTGACAAGTCTCTGTCAATCTCTTTCTCCTTGCTGCAGGGCATCACTAAATACCGTCCAGGCATTACTTACAATTAGCATAAGGAGTGCCTGCAATGACAACTCAAACAGATATCCTAATATTGTTAAAGTTACAGTAAAGGCTGAGTAGAAACTTTGTCACACCTGTCAGTGGCAGCAAATATTAATGAACAAGGTTACAAGTTACAACGTTTCAGCATGTTGCATAGTAAAGGGATAGTACTCAGATGATATTTATTATTAAATTAATTCTTTTTGTTTCTTATTGTGTTTGTCTTCAAACCGTAGCCTTAAAGACCTTCAGCTATTTTTTTTAGTATAAACCCCTTTCTTCTATACGACCGAAAGATGCCATCGCTCACCTCCCTGGCACTGGTGAAGGTCCTAGTAGAGAAATTTACAGACTATGGGGGTCATTCCGAGTTGATCGCTAGCTGCCGTTGTTCACAGTGCAGCAATCAGTGGAAACAACGGCTAATCTGCGCATGCGTATGCACCGCAATGCGCACACGCGACGTACGGTTACAAAGTCCTTTGTGGTTTTGCACAGATTCTAGCGAAGCTTTCATTCGCACGGCCGAACGCTGAAAGATTGACATGAAGTGGGCGTTTCTGGGTGTCAACTGACCGTTTTCAGGGAGTGCTTAGAAAAACGCAGGCGTGTCGGGGAAAACGCAGGCGTGGCTGGGCGAACTCTGGCCGGGTGTGTGACGTCAAAAGCTGTCGACTCTGTCGTTAGATTCAACGCACACGAAGAGTAACTACAGGGCTGGTCTTGTTTTGCACAAAATGATTTTGCAGGCGCTCTGCTGCACAAGCGTTTGCACTTCTGCAAAGCGAAAATACACTCCCCGGTGGGCGGCGACAATGCATTTGCACGGCTGCTAAAAGTAGCTAGCGAGCGATCAACTCGGAATGACCCCCAATATCACAAGTAGCAGTGTGTTTATAATGCTGATTGGAAAAACTGCCTGTGGATGATATAAAAGCATGTCTGAAAAACCCAGGAAGAAAACAGAAAGTTAAGCATCATACGAAACAAAACTGCACGTACAATTCACAGATTAGTATTTATCAAACTCAGTCCTCAGGACCCCAAACAGATCACGTTTTCCAGGTCACCCAACAGGTGCACATGTGTATTCATTTCTCACTGACACTTTTTAAAAGAGCCACAGGTGAAACTACTGCGTTCACTTGTGATTCTATGAGGTGAACTGGAAAACATGAACTGTTTGATGTCCTGAAGACTGAGTTTGGGAACCTGTGCATTAGATGAAAGCTATCTGAAAGTGGAAAATCCCTTTAACGTTAAAGATGGATATCAAAATGTATTACTATATAATAAGAGTCTCAGCTGTTCCTCACCTCTGTTATGTGCGCTGGCGACCACTAGAGGCCGCCACATGGACCAAATGAAAGTGAAAGTGATCATGCAGTGAGATATTACAGCCTGCTGCTAATTAATTAAAAATATTGATCTGATTGTTTCACACTTCATGAATATAGGGAGAGGGTGCTGGGGAGAGAGAGAGTGGGGTAGGTGTGGCAAGTGCCATTTATAACAACCTTTCATATTCATAATTGACTGGATATTCTATGCTTTTGTTTGATTTCAACTTATTGTTACATTCATCTTACGCTGCTCCTCACCTCTGTAGTGCCGCCGGCAGCCACTGGAGGGCTCCCGACAGCGCCGTTTGGGACAAGGACACACACACACCCTATGAAAACTGCACCCACTACCATATGATGCCCCTGTATACACACTGCACCCCCCATACCCCTCCATATAGTGTCCCCTATATTCCAGGGCACCTTCCACCTCTATATACTGTTCCTGCCATATACCGCATACTCTGCATCCCCTCCTCCATATACTATGCTGCTACCCCAGGTTACTTACCAGCCCGGCACTCTGCAACAAGTAGCAGCAGTAACCAGGAAACAGATGCAGGAACCACCAGACGGCCCCGCAGTGCTCAGAGCAGAGTTATCAGGGACATGTGTGGCCACTTACAGGCGGGGGGAGAAGGTGAATCAGTCCGGCAGGAAGGGGTGAGACCCTGTGTGGGGTGAGCAGTGCGGTGACCGGGAGGAGGAGGGGTCGTGCTGGGGCTGCAGATGATGGGGGTGAGGAGGCAGATAACCGGCCCAGCTGCTTTATATATACTGTGTGCTGGCGGAGGTGTGGGGTCCTGTGCTCACCCCTCCCACACCCCACACAGGCCATGCCCAGACCCCTCTGGCCAGCTGCTGGTGGCTACTGGTGTCCTCTACCCCCAGACTGGCAAGGAGCTGTGCGGGGACTGGTGAGCTTACCCGTGCCAATACTGGTGTATATAATGCAGCATCATTATAGCCTGTCCATTACAGATATATAACATCTACTGTATATTTATAAAACACACACACACACACACACACACACACACACACACACACACACACACACACACACACACACTCTCTCTCTCTCAGCATGACAGAGCCTCGGCTCCCAGTAGCTGGACTTCCAGAAACCCGTCAGCTCCTGTGTGAGTAGCTTCCACCCCTCCCTTAATCCGGCCCTGGTGTCCATCATATTGACGGCCTTTAACTAGTTCCAAATGAAAACAGAGGGCACTGTCTGTCAGAGCTTTCAGTAAAATCTAGAAGGAAACAATCAGGACTATGAAAGACTTGACTGTAGTTGCCAGAAGCCACCTAAGGCAGATTTACTACTTTATGCTAATGTGAAATGAATGTCTGTTCAACTAATGTGGGGTCTTCAATGTACAAGCGGATACCTGGGTTGCCCATTAATTTTGTTTGCAGAAACTCACTGCTTGTATCCTTGAAGAGAGATCCGTGTAACTCAGAGTAAGCCCCAGAATGTGTTCGCAGTTTAGTGGGTGGCAGATTGAAACCATGATGCATGAGCTACTCCTTCCCTAAATTCACACAGCAGCTTGGTTAGAAAATGAAGTGAGATTTCTCACCCTATGTTCTAATTAGTATCATGACAAGGACCCCCATGCGGAGACAGACAAAAGCAGCATTAATTAGTAGGCAAAGACCTGCTCTTGGCTGCCTTGTAGTGATATACATTTCACCACTGTACAGTAGATGTCGTAGGTAGTGTGTTCAATGTAGACCAGCGTCAAATTCCACAGTCAAACAATAGAGTCATATTAGTTTTATTACTAAGGACTGAAGATGACATCTGATGCCTGAGCTTTGGCAATTATTAATGTCACTTATCAGCGTCAATCCAAAGTTCCAATAAGAATGTTATCTGGTGCCTGCCAATCATGTCATCATCATCATCATTGTCACTAGTCAGCATCAAACTATTTTCTTATACTTTTATTTCCATATGAATTATCTAGAATTGAAACCCAACCAGGGAAAACACCGACCTCTGTGCAAAAGAGTGGGGGTTGCCAAGGCAGCAGATTGTCTGGCATCACCATGACCCCTCATCTACGCGTTTCACAGCCACTGATCCTTCTTCGTCAGTGATAGTTATTGTTAGTTCATGCCGCGTTTCATCAATATAAGTACAACATTATTTTGCAATTTAAATACATTTTTAGTATGTGTTAATGTATTAAATAACTAAGAGAATAAAACTAGATTGTATAACAGATATTTCAGGGACAATAATGGTCAGGAATCAAAGACCTTTGACCTGATTCAGAGATGATCACAGTACGATGTTTTCGCATATACTGTATCTGATCTGCACTGTGCACATGCTGCTATGGTCTTGCAACCACAGTCACAGTGAGGATAACTTTGTACAGTGATTGACAGCCAGGAGGCAACAGGGAGTGATAGCCAAAACATGGGCATGTCACCACCGTCTTTGGATGAGGTGCTTCTGGCTCCAGCATCTCAATTGCCACGGTCATTCTGAGCAGCCCTTGCACAGAGAACCGATGGTGGGACCCAATGGTGAGACTTGTCTCCCCTATTCTTAAAAAAAAAAACCTACCCTTGATCCAAACACCCTCTCCAACTACTGACCCATCTCTCTCCACCCTTTTGCCTCCAAAATCCTTGAGCGTATTGTCAATAACCGCCTGACTGCCTTTCTTTCCTCCCACTCACTACTTGACTTATTCCAGTCTTGCTTCCGTCCTCTCTACTCCACTGAAACTGCCCTCACAAAAGTCTGCAGTGACCTCCATGCTGTTAAATCTAAGGGCCAGTATTCTCTGCTTATTCTACTTGACCTGTCTGCTTTTTATACTGTGGACCATCATCTCCTCTTGCAAATCCTTCACTCCATTGGTCTGTGTAATACTGCCCTCTCCTGGCTGTCCTCCTACCTTTCTGATCATTCCTTCTCTGTCTCCTCTCATGACTCCACCTCCACCCCACTTCCACTAACTTGTGTTCTCCAAGGTTCTGTTGTTGGTCATCTCCTTTTCTCTCTCTCTCTATAAGTCCTCATTAGGTAAACTCATTAGTTCTTTTGACTTCCAATATCATCTCTATGCTGGTGATACTCAAATCTGCCTTTCCTTCCTGGACCTCTCCCCCACTCTCCTCACTCATTTCTCCAACTGTTTCTCCACTATCTCTTCTTGGATGTCCCAGCGCTTTCTTAAAATTAACATGTCTAAGACTGCACTGGTCATCTTCCCACCATTATCTATTGTTGGAACTACTATCTCCTCTAGCCCCCAAGTGCGCTGTCTTGGAGTAATCCTTGACTCCTCCCTCTCCTTCAAATCACACATTCAGCACCTCTCATAAACCTGCCGTTTTCATCTCAAAAATATTTCTAGGGTCAGACCTTTTCTCACCCAGGACGCTACTAAGACCTTCATCCACTCACTGGTCATCTCCAGCCTTGACCCCCTGTAATCTCCTCCTGACTGGCATTTCTGACAAATACCTCTCTCCACTCCAATCTATCCTCAATGCTGCAGCCCTCATCTTCCTCACCAAATGCACTACATCGACCCCCCTTCTCCTTCACTGGCTTCCCTTCCCTTTCAGAATCCAATTCAAGCTTTTCACACTCACTTGCAAAGACCTCACCCACTCCTCTTCCATCTACATATCTGACCTTATGTCTCTTTACACTCCCACCTGTTTCGCTCTGCTAATGTTCGCTGCCTCATGGACAAGTTCTGCCAGTCAGTTGGTGTAATATAGCCATGGGGCTCCCTGCTACCCTGACTGCTGATAGGCTACCGCTGTTGTTAACCTTCCTACTTCAAAACTGATTGCATATAGAATGAGATGAGGAATGCATACAATAGGATTTCTGACCCTGAATGCACGTGCCACTTAAAAATAAAGATGAATGAAATTTTAAAAAGTGTGGGAATACAGGCTTCATTCCACAATTTGCTGCACAATTTTGCCAATTTCCCCTCTTGAATTGTAATTTCAGTTTTCCAAGCAAAATATCCACTATCATTTCAGTTCCAATGAGAATATATATGACACAGAGCAGAATAAACTGGCGCAGTCTTTCCACCCTTATGTGGAGTTTACAATCACAGTGTGGAATTACATTATTCAGGATGGCAAAGCAATTGTGCAACTGGAAGATTGTATTGCCGGCATTTTGCAGCTCTGCGAGGCAGATGTTTCTGCCACAAAATGTGAATTCAGTGATGTTTTTCCTGCAACTGTTCAACTGTAATTTCTATTTTAAAGCTATGGGTCTGATTCCAAGGCACAGGGAGCACAAATGAATGTGGAAGGTGACGGGCCCAGGGCCGGTTCTTAGCTTTGTGGCGCCCCGGGCAAAATATAGGGGCGTGGCTTCAAATGGGGGCGTGGTCACGACGCTGAAAGAAAAAATGAAATAAAAAAAAAGTATACTTACCATCCCCGTTCCTGATCCAGACCGCTGCAGACCCCCTCCGCCGGCGGCGCCGCTCTTCTCCTCTCCTCTCTTCTCTTCGATCTATGGGAGAGACGTTATTACGTCTCTCCCATAGAACAGCATAGACACTAGAGGTCAATTATGACCCCTAGTGTCTGTGCCACTATGCTGTGCGGTGCGCAATGACGTCATCGCGCATCGCACAGCAAAGGTCCTCTACATGAAGGGAAACTAGACCGTAGCGTCTAGTTTCCCTTCATGGAGAGGACCTTTGCTGTGCGGTGCGCGATGACGTCATCGCGCACCGCACAACTAAGGTCTTCTCAATGAAGGGAAACTAGACGCTACGCGTCTGGTTCCCTTCAAAGCGGGGGGGGGCACAGCAGGGCACTGCGGGGGACACAGTGGCAGATCTTGCCCTGGTGCGGCGCCCTCCGGATGGCGCCGGTGCCCTCCGGAAGGCGGCGCCCCGGGCAAAAGTACCGCTTGCCCGTGGCAAGAACCGCCACTGGTGACGGCATTGTGATAGTTATTTATTTATTAACAGTTTCTTATATAGTGCAGCAAGTTACATTGCGCTTTACAACTGGCCACAATGATAACACAAAACTGGGTAATAACAAACAGTCATAGAGGTAGGAGGGCCCTGCTCGCCAGCTTACATAATGCGAGTATACAATCAGTTTCACGCGTATAGTCACAAAAGCTTTGTGATTTTTATTAAGATGTGCAACTTTAATCTGCTACTGCTAAACATCACTACATACTGTACAGACGGAGACACGCTAATCATGGCTCTGTCTGTGCCTATAGCCGCGTCCGGCGTGTGTGCCCCAATTACTTGAATGGGAGTGTCTCTGTGCGCTCCCTGTGTGACTAGGCGGATCGCCTTGTCACACCGGGAACGCTCGTATGCGATGGAGTGTGGCTCCATCTGTACATCGGCTTTTGGACTTACGTGCGACCATGGCCGATGCAAGGTCTCCCTGCACCCTAGGCAAAGCTTCAGCCTAGCTTCCCCCTCCCCCCTGTATGGCGTCTGCAAATGGGGTTTGGTGGGGATATTTAATTATATGTATATCAGTGGCGTGCGGTGAGGTCACTGGCTGGTGAGGCACTGCCGCGATAATGTCCGCCGAGTCCTGCCGATGATCCCTACCGCCGTTGAGCCAATGCCCACTACTGCCCCTGAGCCGATGTCTACTACTTACAAAATCACCCACCATCAACTGACCCGGGCCCCCGCCACTAATTCGCATATCAGTCCGATGCCGCTGCCGCCAATGCCTGCAGCCAGCCTGCTCATCAAACTTGTGATGAGCAGGTGGCTAATATATTGTAAATTTTTATGAAATAAAAAAAAAAAAACTAGTCTTTGGGACTGGAAGGAGGACATGAATGCAATTTTGTTGTACAGGGCTTCCATTAACTTAATAGCGCTATGGATGCAGCACTAGATAAGCTGAAGGCTGCATAAGCCTGAGGCCATATAAGAGCCCAATTTTTTGTGATTGGTTGTTGGTGACTAAGCAGTTGCTAGGCAGATCAGTGTTTTTGTGGGTATTTTTCCTATAGGATTATAGGGCTGTCCATCAAGGGTTTAGGGGTTGGTCTTGGAATAATATATAAGCCATGGTCATGTGCCTCTTGCCATGTTGGAATGGCCCAGGAAGGCTGAGTACTGTGCCTGTGTTCTGTACTGTTATGATTATTTATGTGGATTATGTCCTCCCTGCGCTGTGCTGGCTCCACCCCCCTCCGTCCCCCCCCCCTTACACTGGCTTTATCCTCTATCCATTCTATATTTATACATTAGCCTATAGCCATTGCACTGCTTGCGCCTGTTTCCCTCCACTGCTGAGCCGCGTCCAGGTAGGGTCTGCTCTCCCCCCCCATTCCCGTCGTTTAGCTGCGGGCGCGAACTTCCGGCGCTCGTTCCCGGAACGCGGCCTCCCCCTGCCCCCGTCTCGGCGCCTGAAAGAGCGCGGCGGGGTCGGACCGCTGCGGACCGCGCTTCTCCCCCTGCTGTTGTCCGGCCGGGGGACGCGGTGCCCCTGCCGCAGCGGTCCCTGGTTGTGTGCAGCCGCGGCCTGTCGTCGGCCCGGCTTTCTCCTGCCACATACCTGTTGCGGTCCGGCTCCGGCGCCCGCATGGTGCCTGACGGCCCGGGGCTGGCCGCGGGAGGGGGGGAGGGGCGGGTCCTGGGTGCCGGGTTTTTGGAGCTGGGGCTGCAGCTGTTACAGCGTGCCCCCAGCTTCTCCTGCTTTGGGGGCTGGCAGCATGTTTCCCCCATGTGTGGGGGCTGTTTTTTTTGGGGGGGGGTCCCTCACTGGGTGTGGGGGGGGCTTATGGCCTACGCGCCCAGTGTTTCAGGCGGGTGTCCGCTGGTGCCGCAGGTGCGGCAGACGGCCCCCTTTGCGGGGGCCCCCGACCGCGGTGCTCGGGGGGTGTCCCTGCGGTGGGTGACCCCCCACTTCTCATCCAGGCGATTCAGTCCTCCGCCCTCCCCGTTTCCCGGCTTGCAGGATGTACGGGTTGTACGGTGCCAGGGTGGTGTCGCAGTCTTCCCCGGTGGCATCATTCCACCTGCCTGCGGGTTATTCCCCCCCGCGCGTTTTCCGGCTGGCATCATTGGGTACGCCCCGTGGGGCATGTCTGCCCTTCTGCCGCTATTTCATCCCTGCCATGCGGGGTCCCCCGTCGCTTCGGCCCATTTCCCCGCACTCCCCCTCCCGCCTATGCCTCCTGTTTTGTGGTTGTATCGCGGGCACTTCCTGCGCTTGTTTTCCCCTCTGTTTTGTCTGCGCAGGTGTCTGCGGGTCCGGGGGAGTCAGACATTCGTCGCAGAGAGACCGGAGGTCGAGGAGGGGTGCGGCTGCAGCGGAAGACGCATCGCCGAGGTCGGTGGCGGTGGAGGCGGCTGATGGTGTTCCAGGTCCTACAGGCACCGGTGAGCATGCTGTTGTTTTCCTTATTGTTACAGTACTTCTTTAACCTTCTGTAGTGTTCCTCCGGTTCTCCTTGGCGCCCGCGTTTAGTTGGCTAGGCTTCTTGCGTGGCGTTAGGCGTCTCGGAAAGGCATGACGCCGGTGGCTGCTGCTCCCTCCGCCCCCTGCGGTTCGCGGAGAAGGCAGATGGGGGGGGGGGGCATGGTGGTGACGGCTTTCTGTCCAGTCCTCTGTGGTTTCCGGTTTTTGTATTTTACGGCTTCTTGCACCGGGTCGCGACCTGCCGAATATACCCACATGGCGCAGTATTTGTTTCAGTGCGCGCAATTTAAATATGAGGTTTACGCTTGGGGAGATTACGACGTGACGTCCATCGTGTTCGGGGTGGTTACGTCGATCTTTCACGTGGTTGGGGGTCACCCGGCGGGCCGGTCCGCACAGTGGGGTCCCAGGCCGCAGGCCCCTCGCAGTTGGCTCTTCTTTTTTGCTCTCCTTGATCTTCCCCGTGGGGTTGGTGCTCCGGAACCCTGGGCTAGTTCCGCCTTATCCTACATTGGTATTATCTTCATGAGGTTTTCTTTTCATGCTCCATTTCCGAGGCCGTGCGCAGGGTGAGTCTCGGTCTTTTATGGACTCTGCGTTTTTGTTTCGGGAATTTGGGCCGGGTACCTCCTTTTTGGCTGACTTATACGTCTGGTCGTGTTTTCCCCTCTTCTCCTACGCCCCTATCGCCGGTGAGTTGTCGGGCCTCGATTAGGTGCCAGTTTTATGCTGACAGGTGGATGCCCCTGGGTTTTCTGTCGCATGTGCCTCTTTTGCGGTATTGGGAGGCATTTCGGTTTGCAGCTATCCTTCTGTAGGTTGCTGGGTCTTTGTTCAGGGTCCTGGGTGTTCCCGTTGCCCCAGTACGCTGCTTGGGCCCTACCGGTTGCCTGGGTTTTTCAGGGGTGGGCGCTGGGCACAATTACGGGTTACTGTCGCCTCCCCGCTGACAAGGTACCGTCACTTTTGTGTTTAGTAACGCCTGCTTGGGGTAACGCGACGTTCGGCTTAAGCGGGTGCATTCGTTGTTAGCTCCTTCCCTTTTTGCGAGCAGGTTTATCCCCATGGGTGGCATAGTTTGCAGGACTCCTACGGGCCGCTGCGGGGTCGTCCGGGTAGCGTCCCGCAGTTTCCCTTCCCACGAGATCAGAGATGTTTTGGTGGATTTGGTCTTCTTTCCTATAGTCTTTTTACGGGGAGGTTTTTGGGCCTCCTCCTCCTTGTTCCCTCCGGTCCCCACAGGTTTTGCGACTGTTGCGGCATCTGCTTGTCTGCTGGTGGCGCGGTTTTCCCATCGTGCTCCCAGAGTCGGACTGGGTTTGCGGATGCTTTGTCTCATTTCCAGTTTGATAAGTGCCGTGTGTGGGTTCAAGGGGTGGCGACATAGGGTTTCTCCTGCCCGTCTTTTGTCGGGCGGATTGTACAGGCGGGTTGGCTACTCGGACTAGGCATGCGTTGGCTTCTACCTCGTTTGGGGCGTCTGCTACGTCCTGGTGTTTTTTCAGTGGGTTGGATACAGCGGGAGTGTCCCTGGTAGACGGTTCGATGGTTTTCGTGTTCGAGCGTTATCTGGGAGGTAGGTCCTAGGCGGCCATGTATCCTGCCCTTGCGGGCATTTCCTTCCGTTCTAAGCTGCGCGGGCTGGTGGACCCCGCCTGGTCTTTCGTCCCTTTCGTGAGCGCGTTAGGGTTGGGCTAGGGTGTGCCCCGCGCCTGCGGATACCCGTAGGCCTGCTCCGTGGCAACTTTTGGCGGAGTTGCTGGGGGTGCTGCCTCCTGTCGCCGACTCGGTGTTGCAGGTGGCCCCTGTTTGGATTAACCTTTGCTCTGGCTTTCTTCTGAGTTTTGCGGGTAAACGAGGGGTGGCGAGCAGCAGGCAGTTCGGTATCCCGGGGCCTTCTCTGTAACGCGGGTTGCAGGATGGTCGGTTGCTCTGCAGGATGGTGTGATCCACATCGGATCAAGCGGCTGGGGGTCGCTGGGGGTCCCTGGAGGCCCAGGAGGTGGCGGATGGCTGCCCGCGGCGCCTGGCGCATGAGTATAGCTGGGCCTCCGGGGGGGGGGGGGGGCGACCAGTTGCTGATACAGGCGCACGCTGGTCCTCTCACTAATTTACAGTTTGCTACTGTGTTTGGGGTTGGAGATGTACATCTTTGGGCCTTTTCCTTGCGGATGGGTGTGGCTACCGTGCGGCAGCCACAGGGTCCTCCACGGTAGTTGTTCAGGAGCGGGGCCGTTGGGGGTATGCTTCTTATAGGTCCTATTCCTTGCGGATTGGGGCGGCTGTCCATACGACAGCCGCCGGTTCCTCCACGGCAGCTGTTCAGGAGCGGGGTCGTTGGGGGTATGCTTCTTATAGGTCCTATTCCTTGCGGATTGGGGTGGCTACCATGCGGCAGTCACAGGGTCCTCCGCGGCAGCTATTCAGGAGGTGGTCCGTTGGAGGTATACTTTTTAGGTCCTATTCCTTGCGGATGGGGGTGGCTGCCATGCGTCAGCCATAGGGTCCTCCTCGGCAGCTATTCAAGGGGTGGTCCGTTGGAGGTATACTTCTTAGGTCCTATTCCTTGCGGATGGGGTCTACCATGTGGCAGCCACAGGGTCGTCCACGGCGGCTATTCAGGAGGTGGTCCGTTGGAGATATACTTCTTAGGGCCTATTCCTTGCGGATTTGGGTGGCTACCTTGCGGCAGCCACGGGGTCCTCCTCGGCAGCTGTTCAGGTGCAGGGCCGTTGGGGGTATGCTTCTTATCGGTCCTATTCCTTGCGGACTGGGGCGGCTGACCATGCGGCAGCCACAGGGTCCTCCACGGCAGCGGTTCAGGAGCTGGGGCATTGGGGGTATACTTCTTAGGTCCTATTCCTTGCGGATGGGGGTGGCTACCATGCGGCAGCCACAGGGTCCTCCGCGGCAGCTATTCAAGAGGTGGTCCGTTGGAGGTATACTTTTTAGGTCCTATTCCTTGCGGATGGGGGTGGCTGCCGTGCGGCAGCCATAGGGTCCTCCTCGGCAGCTATTCAAGGGGTGGTCCGTTGGAGATATACTTCTTAGGTCCTATTCCATACGGATGGGGGTGGCTACCATGCGGAAGCCACAGGTTCCTCCACGGCGGCTATTCAGGAGGTGGTCCGTTGGAGGTATACTTTTTAGGTCCTATTCCTTGCGGATGGGGGTGGCTACCGTGTGGCAGCCACAGGGTCCCCCACGGCAGCTATTCAGGAGGTGCTCCGTGGAGGGATGCTTACTATAAGCTTTCTGCATGTGGATAATGTTTAGTTGCGCCTGTTGCGCTAACCCAAAAACGTGTTTACCCGTCGGTTTTTGAACGGGTAGCGTTCAGGAATCAAGGGTGTGAAGTGAATTTTTAAATTTTCCTCCGAGGGGGCCTAATTACAATTGGCTCATCAAAGGTCCACGGGAGGTTTTTGAGTTTTCTCCTTCACTTGGGTTAATTCGTTTTTTTGTCACTTGGTTTTCCTATGTGATGTATGTCAGTGTGATGGTTTTAGGGTGTTTTTTCTTTTGCAGCCGTCGATGGTTTGAACAGGAATGGCTGGTTTGGCCACTCTTACCTTTTTGGGCGGCAGGGCATTACTTGGCGCGTAGGACAGCTGATGTTCTGGGTTATGGCTTTTAGGTGGTCAGGCATCCGCTTCCTGTACTGCGGCAGCCGCAGTTTCGACAAGGAGGATGGGGTTCGTCTTCTCCGGCTGGAGTGTTGTAGGTTTTTCTTACCTGGGGTTTTGGTCCTTTCAGTTAGCCTTCTTGTTTTCTTGTTTTTTATTGGTTTGGATGGCGGGGCGGTTTGTTAAACCTTTGTGGCGGGAAGTCGCTACCAACCAGCGGTCAGATGGGCATAAGTGGTCATTGTGGGGCACCCTCTTTAGAAGGATGGCAGGTGTGTCCTTACCTTGCGGTTGGACATTTAGAAGTTCCCCTGCGGGAACCGAACGTTTGCCAGAGAAAAGAGGGGTGAGTCCTGCACAATGCGGGTTATGCAGGGAGGAGGCGGGGTCTGCAGGGAGGAGGCGGGGTTTGGGTACTCCCCTCCTTGGTGGTTGGATTTCATCCAAGGGACTGGAGCTGGTGTCTGGTAGCGACTGGTCCTTTGCCATCCTCCAATATAAAATCAATTCAATTACAATTATAGTTTAAAGAACAGGTCAGCGATCAATAAATATCATCTGACCTTTAACTACAGCTAACCGTGTCCGTGTCGTTATTTTTGTGTGTCGTTATTTTAGTGATAAGCTAGCTTAAAGAAGTGTTTATATTAAGTTAATGGAAGTCCTGTATAAGGGTGACAGCAGTGGATGACAGGGAGAGGGTGACGCCAGGTAGAGGGTGACAGCAGTGGGTGATGCCAGGGAAAGCGTAACAGCAGTAGGTGAGAGTGTGACAGATAGAAGGAAAGGGTGATGGGGACAGGCAGTGAGTGACACTTATATTGCTATTTACTTACCTGGTTCAGGGTCTAGAACTGCAGCGTGGCTCCTCCTTGGATGTTAACTCCGGGGGTCGCCGGTGGAAATTGCAGCCAGGAATCCAGGGTCGGAGATAGAGTGAGAAAAGAGGGGAGGAGCGGGAATGAGCGGGGATCGTGGCCTCTCCGCCCCTCTCTGGCCGTACTGCACTAGGTGACAGCTGCAGCTCATGATTTTAGTTATTGGTCACGGAGTCTGGCAGAGTAGGCCAGAGATGGGCAGTGAAAGTGAGATGGAGGTGGGCGCAAGGTACGGGACTGGGCAGAGCCAGCACCGACTATTTTGATGCCCTAGGCAATATTCTGGCTGGTGCGCCCCCTCCCCCTGGAGATAGTGGGTGACTGGAATCGCAGGGGTGACACGGAGATAGTGGGTGACTGGCGATGCAGGGGAGACAGGGAGATAGAGGGTGACTGGCGACGCAGGGGTGACATGGAGATAGTGGGTGACTGGCGACGCAGGGGTGACAGGGAGATAGTGGGTGATTGGCGATGCAGGGGTGACAGGAAGATAGTGGGTGATGGCAACGCAGGGGAGACAGGGAGATAGTGGGTGACTGGCGACGCAGGGGTGACACGGAGATAGTGGGTGACTGGCGACGCAGGGGAGACATGGAGATAGTGGGTGACTGGCGACGCAGGAGTGACAGGGAGATAGTGGGTGATTGGCGACGCAGGGGTGACAGGGAGATAGTGGGTGACTGGCGACGCAGGAGTGACAGGGAGATAGTGGGTCATTGGCGACACAGGGGTGACAGGGAGATAGTGGGTGACTGGCGACGCAGGGGTGACATGGAGATAGTGGGTGACTGGCGATGCAGGGGAGACAGGGAGATAGAGGATGACTGGCGACGCAGGGGTGACATGGAGATAGTGGGTGACTGGCGACGCAGGGGAGACAGGGAGATAGTGGGTGACTGGCGACGCAGGGGTGACAGGGAGATAGTGGGTGATTGGCGATGCAGGGGTGACAGGGAGATAGTGGGTGATTGGCGATGCAGGGGTGACAGGAAGATAGTGGGTGATGGCAACGCAGGGGAGACAGGGAGATAGTGGGTGACTGGCGACGCAGGGGTGACACGGAGATAGTGGGTGACTGGCGACGCAGGGGAGACATGGAGATAGTGGGTGACTGGCGACGCAGGAGTGACAGGGAGATAGTGGGTGATTGGCGACGCAGGGGTGACAGGGAGATAGTGGGTGACTGGCGACGCAGGAGTGACAGGGAGATAGTGGGTGATTGGCGACGCAGGGGTGACAGGGAGATAGTGGGTGACTGGCGACGCAGGGGTGACATGGAGATAGTGGGTGACTGGCGATGCAGGGGAGACAGGGAGATAGTGGGTGATTGGCGATGCAGGGGTGACAGGGAGATAGTGGGTGATTGGCGATGCAGGGGTGACAGGGAGATAGTGGGTGATTGGCGATGCAGGGGTGACAGGGAGATAGTGGGCGATTGGCGATGCAGGGGTGACAGGGAGATAGTGGGTGACTGGCGACGCAGGGGAGACAGGGAGATAGTGGGTGACTGGCGACGCAGGAGTGACAGGGAGATAGTGGGTGATTGGCGACGCAGGAGTGACAGGGAGATAGTGGGTGACTGGCGACGCAGGGGTGACAGGGAGATAGTGGGTGACTGGCGACGCAGGGGTGACAGGGAGATAGTGGGTGATTGGCGATGCAGGGGTGACAGGAAGATAGTGGGTGATGGCAACGCAGGGGAGACAGGGAGATAGTGGGTGACTGGCGACGCAGGGGTGACACGGAGATAGTGGGTGACTGGCGACGCGGGGGAGACATGGAGATAGTGGGTGACTGGCGACGCAGGAGTGACAGGGAGATAGTGGGTGATTGGCGATGCAGGGGTGACAGGGAGATAGTGGGTGACTGGCGACGCAGGGGAGACAGGGAGATAGTGGGTGATTGGCGATGCAGGGGTGACAGGGAGATAGTGGGTGACTGGCGACGCAGGGGAGACAGGGAGATAGTGGGTGATTGGCGATGCAGGGGTGACAGGGAGATAGTGGGTGACTGGCGACGCAGGGGAGACAGGGAGATAGTGGGTGATTGGCGACGCAGGGGAGACAGGGAGATAGTGGGTGATTGGCGATGCAGGGGTGACAGGGAGATAGTGGGTGACTGGCGACGCAGGGGAGACAGGGAGATAGTGGGTGACTGGCGACGCAGGGGAGACAGGGAGATAGTGGGTGATTGGCGATGCAGGGGTGACAGGGAGATAGTGGGTGACTGGCGACGCAGGGGAGACAGGGAGATAGTGGGTGATTGGCGATGCAGGGGTGACAGGGAGATAGTGGGTGACTGGCGACACAGGGGAGACAGGGAGATAGTGGGTGATTGGCGATGCAGGGGTGACAGGGAGATAGTGGGTGACTGGCGACGCAGGGGAGACAGGGAGATTAAATTTAATATCACAAGATCATATTGTACAATTCAATTAAAATAAAATAAAATAAAATAGTGGTCTGCTGGAAAGAACCACTTTCTATCACTGTACTTAAACAGCAATAGGTATAATGGCATTCAATGGTGGACTATATCCTGTACAGGTAAGGCAATGGGTAATTACCAAATGCAGGTAGAAACTAGAGATATGCACTGGAAATTTTTCGGGTTTTGTGTTTTGGTTTTGGGTTCGGTTCCGCGGCCGTGTTTTGGGTTCGACCGCGTTTTGGCAAAACCTCACCGAATTTTTTTTGTCGGATTCGGGTGTGTTTTGGATTCGGGTGTTTTTTTCAAAAAACCCTAAAAAACAGCTTAAATCATAGAATTTGGGGGTCATTTTGATCCCAAAATATTATTAACCTCAAAAACCATAATTTCCACTCATTTTCAGTCTATTCTGAATACCTCACACCTCACAATATTATTTTTAGTCCTAAAATTTGCACCGAGGTCGCTGGATGACTAAGCTCAGCGACCCAAGTGGCCGACACAAACACCTGGCCCATCTAGGAGTGGCACTGCAGTGTCACGCAGGATGGCCCTTCCAAAAAACACTCCCCAAACAGCACATGACGCAAAGAAAAAAAGAGGCGCAATGAGGTAGCTGTGTGAGTAAGCTAAGCGACCCAAGTGGCCGACACAAACACCTGGCCCATCTAGGAGTGGCACTGCAGTGTCACGCAGGATGGCCCTTCCAAAAAACACTCCCCAAACAGCACATGACGCAAAGAAGAAAAAAAGAGGCGCAATGAGGTAGCTGTGTGAGTAAGATAAGCAACCCTAGTGGCCGACACAAACACCTGGCCCATCTAGGAGTGGCACTGCAGTGTCACGCAGGATGGCCCTTCCAAAAAACACTCCCCAAACAGCACATGACGAAAAGAAAAAAAGATGCGCAATGAGGTAGCTGTGTGAGTAAGATAAGCGACCCTAGTGGCCGACACAAACACCTGGCCCATCTAGGAGTGGCACTGCAGTGTCACGCAGGATGGCCCTTCCAAAAAACACTCCCCAAACAGCACATGACGCAAAGAAAAAAAAGAGGCGCAATGAGGTAGCTGTGTGAGTAAGATAAGCGACCCTAGTGGCTGACACAAACACCTGGCCCATCTAGGAGTGGCACTGCAGTGTCACGCAGGATGGCCCTTCCAAAAAACACTCCCCAAACAGCACATGACGCAAAGAAAAAAAGAGGCGCAATGAGGTAGCTGTGTGAGTAAGATAAGCGACCCTAGTGGCCGACACAAACACCTGGCCCATCTAGGAGTGGCACTGCAGTGTCACGCAGGATGGCCCTTCCAAAAAACACTCCCCAAACAGCACATGACGCAAAGAAAAAAAGAGGCGCAATGAGGTAGCTGTGTGAGTAAGATAAGCGACCCTAGTGGCCGACACAAACACCTGGCCCATCTAGGAGTGGCACTGCAGTGTCACGCAGGATGGCCCTTCCAAAAAACACTCCCCAAACAGCACATGACGCAAATAAAAATGAAAGAAAAAAGAGGTGCAAGATGGAATTGTCCTTGGGCCCTCCCACCCACCCTTATGTTGTATAAACAGGACATGCACACTTTAACCAACCCATCATTTCAGTGACATCTAGGATCGAGCACGGTGGCCAAAATGTAGTGCTCTGATTTCAACAGATTGACCACCCGTGAATCCTTGTTAAGCAAATCAAGGGCTCCATCCACAAGTCCCACATGCCTAGCGGAATCGCTCAGTGTTAGCTCCTCCTTCAATGCCTCCAGCTTCTTCTGCAAAAGCCTGATGAGGGGAATGACCTGACTCAGGCTGGCAGTGTCTGAACTGACTTCACGTGTGGCAAGTTCAAAAGGTTGCAGAACCTTGCACAACGTTGAAATCATTCTCCACTGCGCTTGAGACAGGAACATTCCACCTCCTATATCGTGCTCAATTGTATAGGCTTGAATGGCCTTTTGCTGCTCCTCCAACCTCTGAAGCATATATAGGGTTGAATTCCACCTCGTTACCACTTCTTGCTTCAGATGATGGCAGGGCAGGTTCAGGCGTTTTTGGTGGTGCTCCAGTCTTCTGTACGTGGTGCCTGTACGCCGAAAGTGTCCCGCAATTCTTCTGGCCACCGACAGCATCTCTTGCACGCCCCTGTCGTTTTTTAAAAAATTCTGCACCACCAAATTCAAGGTATGTGCAAAACATGGGACGTGCTGGAATTTGCCCATATTTAATGCACACACAATATTGCTGGCGTTGTCCGATGCCACAAATCCACAGGAGAGTCCAATTGGGGTAAGCCATTCCGCGATGATCTTCCTCAGTTGCCGTAAGAGGTTTTCAGCTGTGTGCGTATTCTGGAAACCGGTGATACAAAGCGTAGCCTGCCTAGGAAAGAGTTGGCGTTTGCGAGATGCTGCTACTGGTGCCGCCGCTGCAGTTCTTGCGGCGGGAGTCCATACATCTACCCAGTGGGCTGTCACAGTCATATAGTCCTGACCCTGCCCTGCTCCACTTGTCCACATGTCCGTGGTTAAGTGGACATTGGGTACAACTGCATTTTTTAGGACACTGGTGAGTCTTTTTCTGATGTCCGTGTACATTCTCGGTATCGCCTGCCTAGAGAAGTGGAACCTAGAAGGTATTTGGTAACGGGGGCACACTACCTCAAGAAATTGTCTAGTTCCCTGTGAACTAACGGCGGATACCGGACGCACGTCTAACACCAACATAGTTGTCAAGGCCTCAGTTATCCGCTTTGCAACAGGATGACTGCTGTGATATTTCATCTTCCTCGCAAAGGACTGTTGGACAGTCAATTGCTTGGTGGAAGTAGTAAAAGTGGGCTTACGACTTCCCCTCTGGGATGACCATCGACTCCCAGCAGCAACAACAGCAGCGCCAGCAGCAGTAGGCGTTACACGCAAGGATGCATCGGAGGAATCCAAGGCAGGAGAGGACTCGTCAGAATTGCCAGTGACATGGCCTGCAGGACTATTGGCATTCCTGGGGAAGGAGGAAATTGACACTGAGGGAGTTGGTGGGGTGGTTTGCGCGAGCTTGGTTACAAGAGGAAGGGATTTACTGGTCAGTGGACTGCTTCCGCTGTCGCCCAAAGTTTTTGAACTTGTCACTGACTTATTATGAATGCGCTGCAGGTGACGTATAAGGGAGGATGTTCCGAGGTGGTTAACGTCCTTACCCCTACTTATTACAGCTTGACAAAGGCAACACACGGCTTGACAAATGTTGTCCGCATTTCTGTTGAAATACTTCCACACCGAAGAGCTGATTTTTTTGGTATTTTCACCAGGCATGTCAACGGCCCTATTCCTCCCACGGACAACAGGTGTCTCCCCGGGTGCCTGACTTAAACAAACCACCTCACCATCAGAATCCTCCTTGTCAATTTCCTCCCCAGCGCCAGCAACACCCATATCCTCCTCATCCTGGTGTACTTCAACACTGACATCTTCAATCTGACTATCAGGAACTGGACTGCGGGTGCTCCTTCCAGCACTTGCAGGGGGCGTGCAAATGGTGGAAGGCGCATGCTCTTCACGTCCAGTGTTGGGAAGGTCAGGCATCGCAACCGACACAATTGGACTCTCCTTGTGGATTTGGAAGAACGCACAGTTCTTTGCGGTGCTTTTGCCAGCTTGAGTCTTTTCATTTTTCTAGCGAGAGGCTGAGTGCTTCCATCCTCATGTGAAGCTGAACCACTAGCCATGAACATAGGCCAGGGCCTCAGCCGTTCCTTGCCACTCCGTGTGGTAAATGGCATATTGGCAAGTTTACGCTTCTCATCCGACAATTTTATTTTAGATTTTGGAGTCCTTTTTTTACTGATATTTGGTGTTTTGGATTTTACATGCTCTGTACTATGACATTGGGCATCGGCCTTGGCAGACGACGTTGCTGGCATTTCATCGTCTCGGCCATGACTAGTGGCAGCAGCTTCAGCACGAGGTGGAAGTGGATCTTGATCTTTCCCTAATTTTGGAACCTCAACATTTTTGTTCTCCATATTTTAATAGGCACAACTAAAAGGCACCTCAGGTAAACAATGGAGATGGATGGATACTAGTATACTTAAGGATGGACGAGCGACTGCCGACACAGAGGTAGCTACAGCCGTGGACTACCGTACTGTGTCTGCTGCTAATATAGACTGGATGATAATGAGATGAAATTAATATATATATATATATATATATATAATATCACTAGTACTGCAGCCGGACAGGTATATATATTTATTATGTAATGACTGATGATGGACCTGCTGGACACTGTCAGCTCAGCAGCACCGCAGACTGCTACAGTAAGCTACTATAGTAGTATGTATCAAGAAGAAAGAAAAAAAAAAACACGGGTAGGTGGTATACAATTATGGATGGACGAGCGACTGCCGACACAGAAGGTAGCTACAGCCGTGGACTACCGTACTGTGTCTGCTGCTAATATAGACTGGATGATAATGAGATGAAATTAATATATATATATATATATATATATATATATATATATAATATCACTAGTACTGCAGCCGGACAGGTATATATATTTATTATGTAATGACTGATGACGGACCTGCTGGACACTGTCAGCTCAGCAGCACCGCAGACTGCTACAGTAAGCTACTATAGTAGTATGTATCAAGAAGAAAGAAAAAAAAAACACGGGTAGGTGGTATACAATTATAAATGGACGAGCGACTGCCGACACAGAGGTAGCTACAGCCGTGGACTACCGCACTGTGTCTGCTCCTAATATAGACTGGATGATAATGAGATGAAATTAATATATATATATATATAATATCACTAGTTCTGCAGCCGGACAGGTATATATATTTATTATGTAATGACTGATGACGGACCTGCTGGACACTGTCAGCTCAGCAGCACCGCAGACTGCTACAGTAAGCTACTATAGTAGTATGTATCAAGAAGAAAGAAAAAAAAAAAAACACGGGTAGGTGGTATACAATTATGGATGGACGAGCGACTGCCGACACAGAGGTAGCTACAGCCGTGGACTACCGTACTGTGTCTGCTGCTAATATAAACTGGATGATAATGAGATGAAATTAATATATATATATATATATAATATCACTAGTACTGCAGCCGGACAGGTATATATATTTATTATGTAATGACTGATGACGGACCTGCTGGACACTGTCAGCTCAGCAGCACCGCAGACTGCTACAGTAAGCTACTATAGTAGTATGTATCAAGAAGAAAAAAAAAAACCCACGGGTAGGTGGTATACAATTATGGATGGACGAGCGACTGCCGACACAGAGGTAGCTACAGCCGTGGACTACCGTACTGTGTCTGCTCCTAATATAGACTGGATGATAATGAGATGAAATTAATATATATATATATATATAATATCACTAGTTCTGCAGCCGGACAGGTATATATATTTATTATGTAATGACTGATGACGGACCTGCTGGACACTGTCAGCTCAGCAGCACCGCAGACTGCTACAGTAAGCTACTATAGTAGTATGTATCAAGAAGAAAGAAAAAAAAAAAAACACGGGTAGGTGGTATACAATTATGGATGGACGAGCGACTGCCGACACAGAGGTAGCTACAGCCGTGGACTACCGTACTGTGTCTGCTGCTAATATAAACTGGATGATAATGAGATGAAATTAATATATATATATATATATAATATCACTAGTACTGCAGCCGGACAGGTATATATATTTATTATGTAATGACTGATGACGGACCTGCTGGACACTGTCAGCTCAGCAGCACCGCAGACTGCTACAGTAAGCTACTATAGTAGTATGTATCAAGAAGAAAAAAAAAACCCACGGGTAGGTGGTATACAATTATGGATGGACGAGCGACTGCCGACACAGAGGTAGCTACAGCCGTGGACTACCGTACTGTGTCTGCTGCTAATATAGACTGGATGATAATGAGATGAAATTAATATATATATATATAATATCACTAGTACTGCAGCCGGACAGGTATATATATTTATTATGTAATGACTGATGATGGACCTGCTGGACACTGTCAGCTCAGCAGCACCGCAGACTGCTACAGTAAGCTACTATAGTAGTATGTATCAAGAAGAAAGAAAAAAAAAACCACGGGTAGGTGGTATACAATTATGGATGGATGAGCGACTGCCGACACAGAGGTAGCTACAGCCGTTGACTACCGTACTGTGTCTGCAGCTAATATAGACTGGATGATAATGAGATGAAATTAATATATATATATATAATATCACTAGTACTGCAGCCGGACAGGTATATATATTTATTATGTAATGACTGATGACGGACCTGCTGGACACTGTCAGCTCAGCAGCACCGCAGACTGCTACAGTAAGCTACTATAGTAGTATGTATCAAGAAGAAAGAAAAAAAAAACCACGGGTAGGTGGTATACAATTATGGATGGACGAGCGACTGCCGACACAGAGGTAGCTACAGCCGTGGACTACCGTACTGTGTCTGCTGCTAATATAGACTGGATGATAATGAGATGAAATTAATATATATATATATAATATCACTAGTACTGCAGCCGGACAGGTATATATATTTATTATGTAATGACTGATGACGGACATGCTGGACACTGTCAGCTCAGCAGCACCGCAGACTGCTACAGTAAGCTACTATAGTAGTATGTATCAAGAAGAAAGAAAAAAAAAAACACGGGTAGGTGGTATACAATTATGGATGGACGAGCGACTGCCGACACAGAGGTAGCTAAAGCCGTGGACTACCGTACTGTGTCTGCTGCTAATATAGACTGGATGATAATGAGATGAAATTAATATATATATATATATAATATCACTAGTACTGCAGCCGGACAGGTATATATATTTATTATGTAATGACTGATGACGGACCTGCTGGACACTGTCAGCTCAGCAGCACCGCAGACTGCTACAGTAAGCTACTATAGTAGTGTGTATCAAGAAGAAAGAAAAAAAAAAAAAAAAACACGGGTAGGTGGTATACAATTATGGATGGACGAGCGACTGCCGACACAGAGGTAGCTACAGCCGTGGACTACCGTACTGTGTCTGCTGCTAATATAGACTGGATGATAATGAGATGAAATTAATATATATATATATATATATATATATATATATATATATATAATATCACTAGTACTGCAGCCGGACAGGTATATATATTTATTATGTAATGACTGATGATGGACCTGCTGGACACTGTCAGCTCAGCAGCACCGCAGACTGCTACAGTAAGCTACTATAGTAGTATGTATCAAGAAGAAAGAAAAAAAAAAAACACGGGTAGGTGGTATACAATTATATATATATTATATACAATTATATATATATATATATATTAAACTGGTGGTGATTAATTAAACTGGTGGTCAGGTCACTGGTCACACTATCAGCAACTTGCAAGTAGTACTCCTAAGCAGACAATCACAATATATACTGGTGGTCAGTGTGGTCACAATGGCAGTGTGGCACTCTGGCAGCAAAAGTGTGCACTGTACGTTAAAATATGTACTCCTGCTCTCAGACTCTAACTGCTCCCCACTGTCTCCCCCACAAGTCAGATATACAGTCACACTATCACTTCAGCAAGTAGTAGTACTCCTCCTAATGCTCCCCAAAATTACTAAAGTAAATACTGTGTCTCTCTCTACTCTAGTCTCACTCTCTTCTCTATAAACGGAGAGGACGCCAGCCACGTCCTCTCCTTATCAATCTCAATGCACGTGTGAAAATGGCGGCGACGCGCGGCTCCTTATATAGAATCCGAGTCTCGCGATAGAATCCGAGCCTCGCGAGAATCCGACAGCGGGATGATGACGTTCGGGCGCGCTCGGGTTAACCGAGCAAGGCGGGAAGATCCGAGTCGCTCGGACCCATGTAAAAAAACCTGAAGTTCGGGCGGGTTCGGATTCCGAGGAACCGAAACCGCTCATCTCTAGTAGAAACTGGCTCAAAACAGTTCCACAGACGTGTGGACATCAGGCTTTCCAGCTGCAGCAGGAGTGTTATTCTGGTGTCCGTCCGCCTTCCTTCTTTGGCATTGATTGTACCACGTCCTCCTCTCACAGGTAAGTCCACCGGGGCACCCATTGCCTTACCTGTACAGGATATAGTACACCATTGAATGCCAATACACCTATTGCTGTTTAAGTACAGTGATAGAAAGTGGTTCTTTCCAGCAGACCACTATTTGATTTTATTTTATTTTAATTGAATTGTACAATATGATCTTGTGATATTAAATGTGTTTTAATAGAAGGTACTGCACTATGTTCTTCTATATTTCCTCTTTTTTTGGGGTATACTGAGCCAAAAGAAGGATATTGCATGAATACGAATCTATTGACCTCCACGCAGCGCTGGTTCAGTGGTATCCTATATGTTTGTTTTTGTCTACAAAAAGGAGGCATGGCTTCATGGGAGTGCCACGATTATGAGCCACGCCCCTGTTTTCCGTCGCTCTGTGAGCTGCTTGCATGCCCCCAGTCTCTCTGACTCCCGTGAATAGACGCTGTGCGCATATGTTAGGCAGAGCAGTGACTGACAGGAGCCTCCCAACTGCCATCCCCACTCCACTGCGGGACACTGAGGCCCGTGGGTGGGACTGCGGGACAGTCCCAAAAAAAGGGACTGTCTCACGAAAATCTCTTACAGGCAGCAGCAGCAGCATTACAGCGGTGCTGCAGGTGCAGACATGTAGTCAGGTGCTTCTTCCTGCTGGAAAGCTGGAATCCATAGACCGGGAGGAGGTGCATCAGGGACTTGAGGAGCGGCCGTGGGGGCGCCCCTTGAGAGTCATAGTTCCATTCGCCTCCTATGTGCCTTAACACAACTTGATGTTACATGTGTCTGCCTAGAGAAAGCGCCGGGGCACTATTTGGTACAGCCGGATAGTGGCGGCTGCACCGGATTAGACACGTAGCAGCAGCAGCCAGCGCAGTGTAACAGGAGGTGGCCACATACTGAGACATCCGTCAGTTTTTTACTAGAGATGAGCGCCGGAAATTTTTCGGGTTTTGTGTTTTGGTTTTGGGTTCGGTTCCGTGGCCGTGTTTTGGGTTCGACCGCGTTTTGGCAAAACCTAACCGAATTTTTTTGTCGGATTCGGGTGTGTTTTGGATTCGGGTGTTTTTTTCCAAAAAACCTAAAAAACAGCTTAAATCATAGAATTTGGGGGTCATTTTGATCCCAAAGTATTATTAACCTCAAAAACCATAATTTCCACTCATTTTCAGTCTATTCTGAATACCTCACACCTCACAATATTATTTTTAGTCCTAAAATTTGCACCGAGGTCGCTGGATGACTAAGCTAAGCAACCCTAGTGGCCGACACAAACACCTGGCCCATCTAGGAGTGGCACTGCAGTGTCACGCAGGATGTCCCTTCCAAAAAACCCTCCCCAAACAGCACATGACGCAAAGAAAAAAAGAGGCGCAATGAGGTAGCTGTGTGAGTAAGATAAGCGACCCTAGTGGCCGACACAAACACCTGGCCCATCTAGGAGTGGCACTGCAGTGTTACGCAGGATGTCCCTTCCAAAAAACCCTCCCCAAACAGCACATGACGCAAAGAAAAAAAGAGGCGCAATGAGGTAGCTGTGTGAGTAAGATAAGCGACCCTAGTGGCCGACACAAACACCGGGCCCATCTAGGAGTGGCACTGCAGTGTCACGCAGGATGTCCCTTCCAAAAAAACCTCCCAAACAGCACATGACGCAAAGAAAAAAAGAGGCGCAATGAGGTAGCTGTGTGAGTAAGATAAGCGACCCTAGTGGCCGACACAAACACCGGGCCCATCTAGGAGTGGCACTGCAGTGTCACGCAGGATGGCCCTTCCAAAAAACCCTCCCCAAACAGCACATGACGCAAAGAAAAAAAGAGGCGCAATGAGGTAGCTGTGTGAGTAAGATAAGCGACCCTAGTGGCCGACACAAACACCGGGCCCATCTAGGAGTGGCACTGCAGTGTCACGCAGGATGTCCCTTCCAAAAAACCCTCCCCAAACAGCACATGACGCAAAGAAAAAAGAGGCGCAATGAGGTAGCTGTGTGAGTAAGATAAGCGACCCTAGTGGCCGACACAAACACCGGGCCCATCTAGGAGTGGCACTGCAGTGTCACGCAGGATGGCCCTTCCAAAAAACACTCCCCAAACAGCACATGACGCAAAGAAAAATGAAAGAAAAAAGAGGTGCAAGATGGAATTGTCCTTGGGCCCTCCCACCCACCCTTATGTTGTATAAACAGGACATGCACACTTTAACCAACCCATCATTTCAGTGACAGGGTCTGCCACACAACTGTGACTGATATGACGGGTTGGTTTGGACCCCCACCAAAAAAGAAGCAATTAATCTCTCCTTGCACAAACTGGCTCTACAGAGGCAAGATGTCCACCTCATCATCATCCTCCGATATATCACCGTGTACATCCCCCTCCTCACAGATTATCAATTCGTCCCCACTGGAATCCACCATTTCAGCTCCCTGTGTACTTTGTGGAGGCAATTGCTGCTGGTCAATGTCTCCGCGGAGGAATTGATTATAATTCATTTTAATGAACATCATGTTCTCCACATTTTCTGGATGTAACCTCGTACGCCGATTGCTGACAAGGTGAGCGGCGGCACTAAACACTCTTTCGGAGTACACACTTGTGGGAGGGCAAATTAGGTAGAATAAAGCCAGTTTGTGCAAGGGCCTCCAAATTGCCTCTTTTTCCTGCCAGTATAAGTACGGACTGTGTGACGTGCCTACTTGGATGCGGTCACTCATATAATCCTCCACCATTCTTTCAATGTTGAGAGAATCATATGCAGTGACAGTAGACGACATGTCCGTAATCGTTGTCAGGTCCTTCAGTCCGGACCAGATGTCAGCATCAGCAGTCGCTCCAGACTGCCCTGCATCACCGCCAGCGGGTGGGCTCGGAATTCTGAGCCTTTTCCTCGCACCCCCAGTTGCGGGAGAATGTGATGGAGGAGATGTTGACAGGTCGCGTTCCGCTTGACTTGACAATTTTCTCACCAGCAGGTCTTTCAACCCCAGCAGACTTGTGTCTGCCGGAAAGAGAGATCCAAGGTAGGCTTTAAATCTAGGATCGAGCACGGTGGCCAAAATGTAGTGCTCTGATTTCAACAGATTGACCACCCGTGAATCCTTGTTAAGTGAATTAAGGGCTCCATCCACAAGTCCCACATGCCTAGCGGAATCGCTCCGTGTTAGCTCCTCCTTCAATGTCTCCAGCTTCTTCTGCAAAAGCCTGATGAGGGGAATGACCTGACTCATGCTGGCAGTGTCTGAACTGACTTCACGTGTGGCAAGTTCAAAGGGCATCAGAACCTTGCACAACGTTGAAATCATTCTCCACTGCGCTTGAGACAGGTGCATTCCACCTCCTATATCGTGCTCAATTGTATAGGCTTGAATGGCCTTTTGCTGCTCCTCCAACCTCTGAAGCATATAGAGGGTTGAATTCCACCTCGTTACCACTTCTTGCTTCAGATGATGGCAGGGCAGGTTCAGTAGTTTTTGGTGGTGCTCCAGTCTTCTGTACGTGGTGCCTGTACGCCGAAAGTGTCCCGCAATTCTTCTGGCCACCGACAGCATCTCTTGCACGTCCCTGTCGTTTTTTAAAAAATTCTGCACCACCAAATTCAAGGTATGTGCAAAACATGGGACGTGCTGGAATTTGCCCATATTTAATGCACACACAATATTGCTGGCGTTGTCCGATGCCACAAATCCACAGGAGAGTCCAATTGGGGTAAGCCATTCCGCGATGATCTTCCTCAGTTGCCGTAAGAGGTTTTCAGCTGTGTGCGTATTCTGGAAACCGGTGATACAAAGCGTAGCCTGCCTAGGAAAGAGTTGGCGTTTGCGAGATGCTGCTACTGGTGCCGCCGCTGCTGTTCTTGCGGCGGGAGTCCATACATCTACCCAGTGGGCTGTCACAGTCATATAGTCCTGACCCTGCCCTGCTCCACTTGTCCACATGTCCGTGGTTAAGTGGACATTGGGTACAACTGCATTTTTTAGGACACTGGTGAGTCTTTTTCTGATGTCCGTGTACATTCTCGGTATCGCCTGCCTAGAGAAGTGGAACCTAGATGGTATTTGGTAACGGGGGCACACTGCCTCAATAAATTGTCTAGTTCCCTGTGAACTAACGGCGGATACCGGATGCACGTCTAACACCAACATAGTTGTCAAGGCCTCAGTTATCCGCTTTGCAGCAGGATGACTGCTGTGATATTTCATCTTCCTCGCAAAGGACTGTTGAACAGTCAATTGCTTACTGGAAGTAGTACAAGTGGGCTTACGACTTCCCCTCTGGGATGACCATCGACTCCCAGCAGCAACAACAGCAGCGCCAGCAGCAGTAGGCGTTACACGCAAGGATGCATCGGAGGAATCCCAGGCAGGAGAGGAATCATCAGAATTGCCAGTGACATGGCCTGCAGGACTATTGGCATTCCTGGGGAAGGAGGAAATTGACACTGAGGGAGTTGGTGGGGTGGTTTGCGTGAGCTTGGTTACAAGAGGAAGGGATTTACTGGTCAGTGGACTGCTTCCGCTGTCGCCCAAAGTTTTTGAACTTGTCACTGACTTATTATGAATGCGCTGCAGGTGACGTATAAGGGAGGATGTTCCGAGGTGGTTAACGTCCTTACCCCTACTTATTACAGCTTGACAAAGGCAACACACGGCTTGACACCTGTTGTCCGCATTTCTGTTGAAATACTTCCACACCGAAGAGCTGATTTTTTTGGTATTTTCACCAGGCATGTCAGTGGCCATATTCCTCCCACGGACAACAGGTGTCTCCCCGGGTGCCTGACTTAAACAAACCACCTCACCATCAGAATCCTCCTGGTCAATTTCCTCCCCAGCGCCAGCAACACCCATATCCTCCTCATCCTGGTGTACTTCAACACTGACATCTTCAATCTGACTATCAGGAACTGGACTGCGGGTGCTCCTTCCAGCACTTGCAGCGGGCGTGCAAATGGTGGAAGGCGCATGCTCTTCACGTCCAGTGTTGGGAAGGTCAGGCATCGCAACCGACACAATTGGACTCTCCTTGTGGATTTGGGATTTCAAAGAACGCACAGTTCTTTGCGGTGCTTTTGCCAGCTTGAGTCTTTTCAGTTTTCTAGCGAGAGGCTGAGTGCTTCCATCCTCATGTGAAGCTGAACCACTAGCCATGAACATAGGCCAGGGCCTCAGCCGTTCCTTGCCACTCCGTGTGGTAAATGGCATATTGGCAAGTTTACGCTTCTCCTCCGACAATTTTATTTTAGGTTTTGGAGTCCTTTTTTTACTGATATTTGGTGTTTTGGATTTGACATGCTCTGTACTATGACATTGGGCATCGGCCTTGGCAGACGACGTTGCTGGCATTTCATCGTCTCGGCCATGACTAGTGGCAGCAGCTTCAGCACGAGGTGGAAGTGGATCTTGATCTTTCCCTAATTTTGGAACCTCAACATTTTTGTTCTCCATATTTTAATAGGCACAACTAAAAGGCACCTCAGGTAAACAATGGAGATGGATGGATACTAGTATACAATTATGGATGGACTGCCGAGTGCCGACACAGAGGTAGCTACAGCCGTGGACTACCATACTGTGTCTGCTGCTAATATAGACTGGTTGATAATGAGATGTAGTATGTATAAAGAAGAAAGAAAAAAAAAACCACGGGTAGGTGGTATACAATTATGGATGGACTGCCGAGTGCCGACACAGAGGTAGCTACAGCCGTGGACTACCGTACTGTGTCTGCTGCTAATATAGACTGGTTGATAATGAGATGTAGTATGTATAAAGAAGAAAGAAAAAAAAACCACGGGTAGGTGGTATACAATTATGGATGGACTGCCGAGTGCCGACACAGAGGTAGCTACAGCCGTGGACTACCGTAATGTACTGTGTCTGCTGCTAATATAGACTGGTTGATAATGAGATGTAGTATGTATAAAGAAGAAAGAAAAAAAAAACCACGGGTAGGTGGTATACAATTATGGATGGACTGCCGAGTGCCGACACAGAGGTAGCTACAGCCGTGGACTACCGTACTGTACTGTGTCTGCTGCTAATATAGACTGGTTGATAATGAGATGTAGTATGTATAAAGAAGAAAGAAAAAAAAAACCACGGGTAGGTGGTATACAATTATGGATGGACTGCCGAGTGCCGACACAGAGATAGCTACAGCCGTGGACTACCGTACTGTACTGTGTCTGCTGCTAATATAGACTGGATGATAATGAGATGTAGTATGTATAAAGAAGAAAGAAAAAAAAAACCACGGGTAGGTGGTATACAATTATGGATGGACTGCCGAGTGCCGACACAGAGGTAGCTACAGCCGTGAACTACCGTACTGTGTCTGCTGCTAATATAGACTGGTTGATAATGAGATGTAGTATGTACAAAGAAGAAAGAAAAAAAAACCACGGGTAGGTGGTATACAATTATGGATGGACTGCCGAGTGCCGACACAGAGGTAGCTACAGCCGTGGACTACCGTACTGTACTGTGTCTGCTGCTAATATAGACTGGTTGATAATGAGATGTAGTATGTATAAAGAAGAAAGAAAAAAAAACCACGGGTAGGTGGTATACAATTATGGATGGACTGCCGAGTGCCGACACAGAGATAGCTACAGCTGTGGACTACCGTACTGTACTGTGTCTGCTGCTAATATAGACTGGATGATAATGAGATGTAGTATGTATAAAGAAGAAAGAAAAAAAAACCACGGGTAGGTGGTATACAATTATGGATGGACTGCCGAGTGCCGACACAGAGGTAGCTACAGCCGTGGACTACCGTACTGTACTGTGTCTGCTGCTAATATAGACTGGTTGATAATGAGATGTAGTATGTATAAAGAAGAAAGAAAGAAAAAACCACGGGTAGGTGGTATACAATTATGGATGGACTGCCGAGTGCCGACACAGAGGTAGCTACAGCCGTGGACTACCGTACTGTACTGTGTCTGCTGCTAATATAGACTGGTTGATAATGAGATGTAGTATGTATAAAGAAGAAAGAAAAAAAAACCACGGGTAGGTGGTATACAATTATGGATGGACTGCCGAGTGCCGACACAGAGGTAGCTACAGCCGTGGACTATCGTACTGTACTGTGTCTGCTGCTAATATAGACTGGTTGATAATGAGATGTAGTATGTATAAAGAAGAAAGAAAAAAAAACCACGGGTAGGTGGTATACAATTATGGATGGACTGCCGAGTGCCGACACAGAGGTAGCTACAGCCGTGAACTACCGTACTGTGTCTGCTGCTAATATAGACTGGTTGATAATGAGATGTAGTATGTATAAAGAAGAAAGAAAAAAAAACCACGGGTAGGTGGTATACAATTATAGATGGACTGCCGAGTGCCGACACAGAGGTAGCTACAGCCGTGAACTACCGTACTGTACTGTGTCTGCTGCTAATATAGACTGGTTGATAATGAGATGTAGTATGTATAAAGAAGAAAGAAAAAAAAAACCACGGGTAGGTGGTATACAATTATGGATGGACTGCCGAGTGCCGACACAGAGGTAGCTACAGCCGTGGACTACCGTACTGTTCTGTGTCTGCTGCTAATATAGACTGGTTGATAATGAGATGTAGTATGTATAAAGAAGAAAGAAAAAAAAAACCACGGGTAGGTGGTATACAATTATGGATGGACTGCCGAGTGCCGACACAGAGGTAGCTACAGCCGTGAACTACCGTACTGTGTCTGCTGCTAGTATAGACTGGATGATAAATAATGATATAAAAAATATATATATATATCACTACTGCAGCCGGACAGGTATATATTATATAATGACGGACCTGCTGGACACTGTCTGTCAGCAGAATTAGTTTTTTTAGAATAAAAAAACACCACACAAGTCACACGACGAGTGTTTAACTTTTTCAGGCAGACAATCACAATATACTGGTGGTCAGTGTGGTCAGGTCACTGGTCAGTGGCACTGGCAGTGGCACTCTGGCAGCAAAAGTGTGCACTGTTTAATATGTACTCCTGGCTCCTGCTATAACCTATAACTGCTCCCCAGTCTCCCCCACAATTAAGCTGTGTGAGCACAGTCAGATATTATACATAGATGATGCAGCACACTGGGCTGAGCACAGACTGAGTCACTGTGTATCGTTTTTTTCAGGCAGAGAACGGATTATATTAAATAATAATAAAACTGCACTGGTGGTCTCACTGGTCAGTCACTAGTATAACTAACTAACTACTATCAGCAAAATTCTGCACTCTCTGAGTACTCCTCCTAAGCTCCAGTAAATGAAGTGTCTCACTCTCACTCTCCTATCTATTTCTAAACGGAGAGGACGCCAGCCACGTCCTCTCCCTATCAATCTCAATGATTGATAGGGAGATTGATAGGGAGAGGACGTGGCTGGCGTCCTCTCCGTTTAGAATAGATTAGAGAGACACTTGATTTACTAATTTTGGGGAGCATTAGGAGTACTCAGTACAGTGCAGAGTTTTGCTGATAGTGACCAGTGACCACCAGTTTTATTTATAATCCGTTCTCTGCCTGAAAAAAGCGATACACAGCACACAGTGACTCAGTCACATACCATATCTGTGTGCACTGCTCAGGCTCAGGCCAGTGTGCTGCATCATCTATTATCTATATATAATATTATATATATCTGTCTGACTGCTCAGCTCACACAGCTTATAATTGTGGGGGAGACTGGGGAGCACTACTGCAGTGCCAGTTATAGGTTATAGCAGGAGCCAGGAGTACATAATATATTATATAGTGAGTGACCACCAGACACACAGTGCAGTTTATTTAATATATCCGTTCTCTGCCTGAAAAAAGCGATACACACAGTGACTCAGTCAGTCACATACCATATCTGTGTGCACTGCTCAGGCTCAGGCCAGTGTGCTGCATCATCTATATATATTATATATCTGTCTGACTGCTCAGCTCACACAGCTTATAATTGTGGGGGAGACTGGGGAGCACTACTGCAGTGCCAGTTATAGGTTATAGCAGGAGCCAGGAGTACATAATATTATATTAAAATTAAACAGTGCACACTTTTGCTGCAGGAGTGCCACTGCCAGTGTGACTAGTGACCAGTGACCTGACCACCAGTATATATAATATTAGTAATATACTATCTCTTTATCAACCAGTCTATATTAGCAGCAGACACAGTACAGTGCGGTAGTTCACGGCTGTGGCTACCTCTGTGTCGGCACTCGGCAGCCCGTCCATAATTGTATATACCACCTAACCGTGGTTTTTTTTTCTTTCTTTATACATACATACTAGTTACGAGTATACTATCTCTTTATCAACCAGTCTATATTAGCAGCAGACACAGTACAGTGCGGTAGTTCACGGCTGTGGCTACCTCTGTGTCGGCACTCGGCAGCCCATCCATAATTGTATATACCACCTAACCGTGGTTTTTTTTTCTTTCTTTATACATACATACTAGTTACGAGTATACTATCTCTTTATCAACCAGTCTATATATTAGCAGCAGACACAGTACAGTGCGGTAGTTCACGGCTGTGGCTACCTCTGTGTCGGCACTCGGCAGCCCGTCCATAATTGTATATACCACCTAACCGTGGTTTTTTTTTCTTTCTTTATACATACATACTAGTTACGAGTATACTATCTCTTTATCAACCAGTCTATATATTAGCAGCAGACACAGTACAGTGCGGTAGTTCACGGCTGTGGCTACCTCTGTGTCGGCACTCGGCAGCCCGTCCATAATTGTATATACCACCTAACCGTGGTTTTTTTTTCTTTCTTTATACATACATACTAGTTACGAGTATACTATCTCTTTATCAACCAGTCTATATATTAGCAGCAGACACAGTACAGTGCGGTAGTTCACGGCTGTGGCTACCTCTGTGTCGGCACTCGGCAGCCCGTCCATAATTGTATATACCACCTAACCGTGGTTTTTTTTTCTTTCTTTATACATACATACTAGTTACGAGTATACTATCTCTTTATCAACCAGTCTATATATTAGCAGCAGACACAGTACAGTGCGGTAGTTCACGGCTGTGGCTACCTCTGTGTTGGCACTCGGCAGCCCGTCCATAATTGTATACTAGTATCCAATCCATCCATCTCCATTGTTTACCTGAGGTGCCTTTTAGTTGTGCCTATTAAAATATGGAGAACAAAAATGTTGAGGTTCCAAAATTAGGGAAAGATCAAGATCCACTTCCACCTCGTGCTGAAGCTGCTGCCACTAGTCATGGCCGAGACGATGAAATGCCAGCAACGTCGTCTGCCAAGGCCGATGCCCAATGGCATAGTACAGAGCATGTCAAAACCAAAACACCAAATATCAGTAAAAAAAGGACTCCAAAACCTAAAATAAAATTGTCGGAGGAGAAGCGTAAACTTGCCAATATGCCATTTACCACACGGAGTGGCAAGGAACGGCTGAGGCCCTGGCCTATGTTCATGGCTAGTGGTTCAGCTTCACATGAGGATGGAAGCACTCAGCCTCTCGCTAGAAAACTGAAAAGACTCAAGCTGGCAAAAGCACCGCAAAGAACTGTGCGTTCTTTGAAATCCCAAATCCACAAGGAGAGTCCAATTGTGTCGGTTGCGATGCCTGACCTTCCCAACACTGGACGTGAAGAGCATGCGCCTTCCACCATTTGCACGCCCCCTGCAAGTGCTGGAAGGAGCACCCGCAGTCCAGTTCCTGATAGTCAGATTGAAGATGTCAGTGTTGAAGTACACCAGGATGAGGAGGATATGGGTGTTGCTGGCGCTGGGGAGGAAATTGACCAGGAGGATTCTGATGGTGAGGTGGTTTGTTTAAGTCAGGCACCCGGGGAGACACCTGTTGTCCGTGGGAGGAATATGGCCGTTGACATGCCAGGTGAAAATACCAAAAAAATCAGCTCTTCGGTGTGGAGGTATTTCACCAGAAATGCGGACAACAGGTGTCAAGCCGTGTGTTCCCTTTGTCAAGCTGTAATAAGTAGGGGTAAGGACGTTAACCACCTCGGAACATCCTCCCTTATACGTCACCTGCAGCGCATTCATAATAAGTCAGTGACAAGTTCAAAAACTTTGGGTGACAGCGGAAGCAGTCCACTGACCAGTAAATCCCTTCCTCTTGTAACCAAGCTCACGCAAACCACCCCACCAACTCCCTCAGTGTCAATTTCCTCCTTCCCCAGGAATGCCAATAGTCCTGCAGGCCATGTCACTGGCAATTCTGACGAGTCCTCTCCTGCCTGGGATTCCTCCGATGCATCCTTGCATGTAACGCCTACTGCTGCTGGCGCTGCTGTTGTTGCCGCTGGGAGTCGATGGTCATCCCAGAGGGGAAGTCGTAAGCCCACTTGTACTACTTCCAGTAAGCAATTGACTGTTCAACAGTCCTTTGCGAGGAAGATGAAATATCACAGCAGTCATCCTACTGCAAAGCGGATAACTGAGTCCTTGACAACTATGTTGGTGTTAGACGTGCGTCCGGTATCCGCCGTTAGTTCACAGGGAACTAGACAATTTATTGAGGCAGTGTGCCCCCGTTACCAAATACCATCTAGGTTCCACTTCTCTAGGCAGGCGATACCGAGAATGTACACGGACGTCAGAAAAAGACTCACCAGTGTCCTAAAAAATGCAGTTGTACCCAATGTCCACTTAACCACGGACATGTGGACAAGTGGAGCAGGGCAGGGTCAGGACTATATGACTGTGACAGCCCACTGGGTAGATGTATGGACTCCCGCCACAAGAACAGCAGCGGCGGCACCAGTAGCAGCATCTCGCAAACGCCAACTCTTTCCTAGGCAGGCTACGCTTTGTATCACCGCTTTCCAGAATACGCACACAGCTGAAAACCTCTTACGGCAACTGAGGAAGATCATCGCGGAATGGCTTACCCCAATTGGACTCTCCTGTGGATTTGTGGCATCGGACAACGCCAGCAATATTGTGTGTGCATTAAATATGGGCAAATTCCAGCACGTCCCATGTTTTGCACATACCTTGAATTTGGTGGTGCAGAATTTTTTAAAAAACGACAGGGGCGTGCAAGAGATGCTGTCGGTGGCCAGAAAAATTGCGGGACACTTTCGGCGTACAGGCACCACGTACAGAAGACTGGAGCACCACCAAAAACTACTGAACCTGCCCTGCCATCATCTGAAGCAAGAAGTGGTAACGAGGTGGAATTCAACCCTCTATATGCTTCAGAGGTTGGAGGAGCAGCAAAAGGCCATTCAAGCCTATACAATTGAGCACGATATAGTAGGTGGAATGCACCTGTCTCAAGTGCAGTGGAGAATGATTTCAACGTTGTGCAAGGTTCTGATGCCCTTTGAACTTGCCACACGTGAAGTCAGTTCAGACACTGCCAGCCTGAGTCAGGTCATTCCCCTCATCAGGCTTTTGCAGAAGAAGCTGGAGGCATTGAAGAAGGTGCTAAAAGGGAGCGATTCCGCTAGGCATGTGGGACTTGTGGATGCAGCCCTTAATTCGCTTAACAAGGATTCACGGGTGGTCAATCTGTTGAAATCAGAGCACTACATTTTGGCCACCGTGCTCGATCCTAGATTTAAAGCCTACCTTGGATCTCTCTTTCCGGCAGACACAGGTCTGCTGGGGTTGAAAGACCTGCTGGTGACAAAATTGTCAAGTCAAGCGGAACGCGACCTGTCAACATCTCCTCCTTCACATTCTCCCGCAACTGGGGGTGCGAGGAAAAGGCTCAGAATTCCGAGCCCACCCGCTGGCGGTGATGCAGGGCAGTCTGGAGCGACTGCTGATGCTGACATCTGGTCCGGACTGAAGGACCTGACAACGATTACGGACATGTCGTCTACTGTCACTGCATATGATTCTCTCAACATTGATAGAATGGTGGAGGATTATATGAGTGACCGCATCCAAGTAGGCACGTCACACAGTCCGTACTTATACTGGCAGGAAAAAGAGGCAATTTGGAGGCCCTTGCACAAACTGGCTTTATTCTACCTAAGTTGCCCACCCACAAGTGTGTACTCCGAAAGAGTGTTTAGTGCCGCCGCTCACCTTGTCAGCAATCGGCGTACGAGGTTACATCCAGAAAATGTGGAGAAGATGATGTTCATTAAAATGAATTATAATCAATTCCTCCGCGGAGACATTGACCAGCAGCAATTGCCTCCACAAAGTACACAGGGAGCTGAGATGGTGGATTCCAGTGGGGACGAATTGATAATCTGTGAGGAGGGGGATGTACACGGTGATATATCGGAGGGTGAAGATGAGGTGGACATCTTGCCTCTGAAGAGCCAGTTTGTGCAAGGAGAGATTAATTGCTTCTTTTTTGGGGGGGGTCCAAACCAACCCGTCATATCAGTCACAGTCGTGTGGCAGACCCTGTCACTGAAATGATGGGTTGGTTAAAGTGTGCATGTCCTGTTTTGTTTATACAACATAAGGGTGGGTGGGAGGGCCCAAGGACAATTCCATCTTGCACCTCTTTTTTCTTTTCTTTTTCTTTGCATCATGTGCTGATTGGGGAGGGTTTTTTGGAAGGGACATCCTGCGTGACACTGCAGTGCCACTCCTAGATGGGCCCGGTGTTTGTGTCGGCCACTAGGGTCGCTAATCTTACTCACACAGTCAGCTACCTCATTGCGCCTCTTTTTTTCTTTGCGTCATGTGCTGTTTGGGGAGGGTTTTTTGGAAGGGACATCCTGCGTGACACTGCAGTGCCACTCCTAGATGGGCCCGGTGTTTGTGTCGGCCACTAGGGTCGCTAATCTTACTCACACAGCTACCTCATTGCGCCTCTTTTTTTCTTTGCGTCATGTGCTGTTTGGGGAGGGTTTTTTGGAAGGGACATCCTGCGTGACACTGCAGTGCCACTCCTAGATGGGCCCGGTGTTTGTGTCGGCCACTAGGGTCGCTAATCTTACTCACACAGCTACCTCATTGCGCCTCTTTTTTTCTTTGCGTCATGTGCTGTTTGGGGAGGGTTTTTTGGAAGGGACATCCTGCGTGACACTGCAGTGCCACTCCTAGATGGGCCCGGTGTTTGTGTCGGCCACTAGGGTCGCTTATCTTACTCACACAGCGACCTCGGTGCAAATTTTAGGACTAAAAATAATATTGTGAGGTGTGAGGTATTCAGAATAGACTGAAAATGAGTGTAAATTATGGTTTTTGAGGTTAATAATACTTTGGGATCAAAATGACCCCCAAATTCTATGATTTAAGCTGTTTTTTAGTGTTTTTTGAAAAAAACACCCGAATCCAAAACACACCCGAATCCGACAAAAAAAATTCGGTGAGGTTTTGCCAAAACGCGTTCGAACCAAAAACACGGCCGCGGAACCGAACCCAAAACCAAAACACAAAACCCGAAAAATTTCAGGCGCTCATCTCTACAAACACGCCCAGCGTTTGCCCACCCACGCCTGCGTTTTTCCTGGCATGCCTGCATTTTTCCGCACGCTCCCTGAAAATGGTCAGTTGACACCCAGAAACACCCACTTCCTGTCAATCACTCTGCGGCAAGCAGTGCGACTGAAATGCATCGCTAGACCCTGTGCAAAACGGCATTGTTCGTTGTGCCTGTACGTCGTGCATGCGCATTGCGCCGCATACGCATGCGCAGAACTGCCGTTTTTTAGCCTGATCGCTGCGCTGCGAACAAATGCAGCTAGCGATCAACTCGGAATGACCTCCAAAGACTGAATGGAAAACCAAAGGTTTACATAATGGGGGGAGTCATTGTTTACCTTAACGATGCATTCGGGATCTTGGATGTGGTAATTTTGCTGTTGTTACCCTATAGAAGCCTACAGTCTTCTTTCTGCATTTTGCTCTGAGGGATCCAACCAGATCCCTCTCAGTACCCCCTGACAGCGCAGAGAGACTCCCGGAGCCGAAACCCGGAATTCCACTGATAGCAAAAGACAGCTTTTATCGTCAGAGCTGTCCCTTGTGATACTAATCACATATGTTAGTACATACAGTATGTGATTAGTATGTTGGCGGTAAGTGGTGGGATGTACTGCACAGCGCGAGTGATACTTAGTATATTCCGGTCTACGGGGTATATGTACTTAAAGTCAATTTTGGTCTATTAATGATCGATTTTGTGTTTCAGGGTCTAAATCACACATTTACTAACAGGTAATTTTTGATATTGCTTCAAAAAAAGTAAAAAAAAAATTAATCTGTTAGTAAATTTACAACATAGGGGGTCATTCCGAGTTGATCGCTAGCTGAAAATGTTCGCTGCGCAGCGATAAGGCAAAAAAAAAGGCACTTCTGCGCATGCGTATGCAGCACAATGCGCACGCGCAACGTACTTTCACAGCGTCCGATGTATTTTTACACAAGGTCTAGCGAAGCTTTTCAGTCACACTGCTGGCCGCAGAGAGATTGACAGGAAGTGGGCGTTTCTGGGTGTCAACTGACCGTTTTCAGGGAGTGTACAAAAAAAGACAGGCGTGCCAGGAAAAACGCAGGCATGGCTGGGAGAACGCAGGGCGTGTTTGTGACGTCAAATCCGGAACTGAATAGTCTGAAGTGATCGCAAGCTAGGAGTAGGTCTGGAGCTACTCTAAACCTGCACAATTTTTTTTTAGTAGTCGCTCTGCAATCCTTTCGTTCACACTTCTGCTAAGCTAAAATACACTCCCAGAGGACGGCGGCTTAGCGTTTGCACGACTGCTAAAAACTGCTAGCGAGCGATCAACTCGGAGTGACCCCCATAGACCAAACATCGACCCAAAAAAACGATCAACATTGACCCAAATTGACTTTTAGTAAATATACCCCGCTATGTACGGCTGAGTCATCCAAGACCCGGCGCGATGAGACAGGCAGTTTGGCGCGACTTAAGCCACATTGTTTGAGGACACAAGACGTGAAAGCTGAGACGTGAAAGCTGCAGAAGCAAGAAGCATTATTTGGGAGTGACTCAGTTAATAAGCCCCTATTACCCCTAGCACTTAGCACTATTTCGGAAAGCTCTTATACACTGTATCACTAAAAGCCAAATGCATCCACCTACAGTACGGGATCACCTCCCACAGACAACGTTCCAGGTTACAGAATGTACTGGCAGTTAGATGCTACCTCTGCAGGTTATAAATTATTGTTCAGGTTATTATTGTATGTTCCGTTTGTTGCTATATTGTGCCTTGAGGCAGAAAGAGATCAGATAATGGAATAGTTCTTAAATATTACAGTAACAAGGCAGACTGGGACCTCATCTGAACCAAACCGCAGGGCTAGGAAAAAGAGACTTTAAAGCAAATCTGTCTCTGCAACAAGTAGCTGGAAGCAGCAGCCAGCCAGAAGGGTTATTTCAGGGTTCCTGCGCATTACGTATGGACAGATAGGCGCGACATCCTACTCGCCAATCCCCCCTAGATACTTTCTTTGAATTAGCAGGTGCTTTGCAGTAGGTGCCATAAGTGCAATGGTGGTCATACCGAGTTGATCGCTAGCTGCATTCGTTCGCTGTGCAGCGATGAGGCAAAAAAAACGGCACTTCTGCGAATGCGTATGCGGCGCAATGCGCACGCGCGAAGCAATATTACAACGAATGATGTAGTTTCTAGTGATGTGCACCGGAAATTTTTCGGGTTTTGTGTTTTGGTTTTGGGTTCGGTTCCGCGGCCGTGTTTTGGATTCGGACGCGTTTTGGCAAAACCTCACCGAAATTTTTTTGTCGGATTCAGGTGTGTTTTGGATTCAGGTGTTTTTTTCAAAAAACCCTAAAAAACAGCTTAAATCATAGAATTTGGGGGTCATTTTGATCCCATAGTATTATTAACCTCAATAGCCACAATTTTCACTCATTTCCAGTCTATTCTGAACACCTCACACCTCACAATATTATTTTTAGTACTAAAATTTGCACCGAGGTCGCTGGATGGCTAAGCTAAGCGACACAAGTGGCCGACACAAACACCTGGCCCATCTAGGAGTGGCACTGCAATGTCAGGCAGGATGGCCCTTCAAAAAAATTGTCCCCAAACAGCACATGATGCAAAGAAAAAAAGAGGCGCACCAAGGTCGCTGTGTGACTAAGCTAAGCGACACAAGTGGCCGACAAAAACACCTGGCCCATCTAGGAGTGGCACTGCAGTGTCAGGCAGGATGGCACTTCAAAAAAATTGTCCCCAAACAGCACATGATGCAAAGAAAAAAAGAGGCGCACCAAGGTGGCTGTTTGACTAAGATAAGCGACACAAGTGGCCGACACAAACACCTGGCCCATCTAGGAGTGGCACTGCAGTGTCAATCAAGACAGGATGGCACTTCCAAAAAATTGTCCCCAAACAGCACATGATGCAAAGAAAAATGAAAGAAAAAAAGAGGTGCAAGATGGAATTGTCCTTGGGCCCTCCCACCCACCCTTATGTTGTATAAACAGGACATGTACACTTTAACGAACCCATCATTTCAGCTACAGGGTCTGCCACATGACTGTGACTGAAATGACTGGTTGGTTTGGGCCCCCACCAAAAAGAAGCAATCAATCACTCCTTGCACAAACTGGCTCTACAGAGGCAAGATGTCCACCTCATCATCATCCTCCGATTCCTCACCCCTTTCACTGTGTACATCCCCCTCCTCACAGATTACTAATTCGTCCCCACTGGAATCCACCATCTCAGGTCCCCGTGTACTTTCTGGAGGCAATTGCTGCTGGTGGATGTCTCCACGGAGGAATTGATTATAATTCATTTTGATGAACATCATCTTCTCCACATTTTCTGGAAGTAACCTCGTACGCCGATTGCTGACAAGGTGAGCGGCTGCACTAAACACTCTTTCGGAGTACACACTGGAGGGAGGGCAACTTAGGTAGAATAAAGCCAGTTTGTGCAAGGGCCTCCAAATTGCCTCTTTTTCCTGCCAGTATACGTACGGACTGTCTGACGTGCCTACTTGGATGCGGTCACTCATATAATCCTCCACCATTCTTTCCATGGTGAGAGAATCATATGCAGTGACAGTAGACGACATGTCAGTAATCATTGGCAGGTCCTTCAGTCTGGACCAGATGTCAGCAGTGGCACTCGCTCCAGACTGCCCTGCATCACCGCCAGCGGGTGGGCTAGGAATTCTTAGCCTTTTCCTCTCACCCCCAGTTGCGGGAGAATGTGAAGGAGGAGATGTTGACGGGTCGCGTTCCGCTTGACTTGACAATTTTCTCACCAGCAGGTCTTTGAACCTCTGCAGACTTGTGTCTGCCGGAAAGAGAGATACAACGTAGGTTTTAAATCTAGGATCGAGCACGGTGGCCAAAATGTAGTGCTCTGATTTCAACAGATTGACCACCCGTGAATCCTGGTTAAGCGAATTAAGGGCTCCATCCACAAGTCCCACATGCCTAGCGGAATCGCTCTGTTTTAGCTCCTCCTTCAATGTCTCCAGCTTCTTCTGCAAAAGCCTGATGAGGGGAATGACCTGACTCAGGCTGGCAGTGTCTGAACTGACTTCACGTGTGGCAAGTTCAAAGGGTCATTCTACGATGATCTTCCTCAGTTGCCGTAAGAGGTTGTCAGCTGTGTGCCTATTCTGGAAAGCGGTGATACAAAGCGTAGCCTGCCTAGGAACGAGTTGGCGTTTGCGAGATGCTGCTACTGGTGCCGCCGCTGCTGTTCTTGCTGCGGGAGGCAATACATCTACCCAGTGGGCTGTCACAGTCATATAGTCCTGAGTCTGCCCTGCTCCACTTGTCCACATGTCCGTGGTTAAGTGGACATTGGGTACAACTGCATTTTTTAGGACACTGGTGAGTCTTTTTCTGAGGTCTGTGTACATTTTCGGTATCGCCTGCCTAGAGAAATGGAACCTAGATGGTATTTGGTACCGGGGACACAGTACCTCAATCAAGTCTATAGTTGCCTCTGAATTAACGATGGATACCGGAACCACGTTTCTCACCGCCCAGGCTGCCAAGGCCTGAGTTATCTGCTTTGCAGCAGGATGACTGCTGTTATATTTCATCTTCCTCGCAAAGGACTGTTGGACAGTCAATTGCTTACTGGAAGTAGTACAAGTGGTCTTCCGACTTCCCCTCTTGGATGACGATCGACTCCCAGCAGCAACAACAGCAGCGCCAGCAGCAGTAGGCGTTACACTCAAGGATGCATCGGAGGAATCCCAGGCAGGAGAGGACTCGTCAGACTTGCCAGTGACATGGCCTGCAGGACTATTGGCTTTCCTGGGTAAGGAGGAAATTGACACTGAGGGAATTGGTGGGGTGGTTTGCGTGAGCTTGGTTACAAGAGGAAGGGATTTACTGGTCAGTGGACTGCTTCCGCTGTCGCCCAAAGTTTTTGAACTTGTCACTGACTTATGATGAATGCGCTGCAGGTGACGTATAAGGGAGGATGTTCCGAGGTGGTTAACGTCCTTACCCCTACTTATTACAGCTTGACAAAGGCAACACACGGCTTGACACCTGTTGTCCGCATTTGTGTTGAAATAATTCCACACCGAAGAGCTGATTTTTTTTGTATTTTGACCAGGCATGTCAATGGCCATATTCCTCCCACGGACAACAGGTGTCTCCCCGGGTGCCTGACTTAAACAAACCACCTCACCATCAGAATCCTCCTTGTCAATTTCCTCCCCAGCGCCAGCAACACCCATATCCTCATCCTGGTATACTTCAACAGTGACATCTTCAATTTGACTATCAGGAACTGGACTGCGGGTGCTCCTTCCAGCACTTGCAGGGGGCGTGCAAATGGTGGAAGGCGCAAGCTCTTCCCGTCCAGTGTTGGGAAGGTCAGGCATTGCAACCGACACAATTGGACTCTCCTTGGGGATTTGTGATTTAGAAGAACGCACAGTTCTTTGCTGTGCTTTTGCCAGCTTAAGTCTTTTCTTTTTTCTAGCGAGAGGATGAGTGCTTCAAACCTCATGTGAAGCTGAACCACTAGCCATGAACATAGGCCAGGGCCTCAGCCGTTCCTTGCCACTCCGTGTCGTAAATGGCATATTGGCAAGTTTACGCTTCTCCTCAGACGCTTTTAATTTTGATTTTTGGGTCATTTTACTGAACTTTTGTGTTTTGGATTTTACATGCTCTCTACTATGACATTGAGCATCGGCCTTGGCAGACGACGTTGATGGCATTTCATCGTCTCGGCCATGACTAGTGGCAGCAGCTTCAGCACGAGGTGGAAGTGGATCTTGATCTTTCCCTTTAACCTCCACATTTTTGTTCTCCATTTTTTAATGTGTGGAATTATATGCCAGTATCAATAGCAATGGCCTACTACTATATTTACTGCGCAAAACTAAAATGCACCACAGGTATAGAATGTAGATGGATAATAGTATACTTAATGGATGACGACTGACGAGTGACGACACAGAGGTAGGTACACAGCAGTGGCCTACCGTACTGCTATATATATAGTATACTGGTGGACACTGTCAGCAAACTGCAAAACTAAAATGCACCACAGGTATAGAATGTAGATGGATAGTATACTTAATGGATGACGAGTGACGGCACAGAGGTAGGTACACAGCAGTGGCCTACCGTACTGCTATATATAGTATACTGGTGGACACTGTCAGCAAACTGCAAAACTAAAATGCACCACAGGTATAGAATGTAGATGGATAGTATACTTAATGGATGACGAGTGACGACACAGAGGTAGGTACACAGCAGTGGCCTACCGTACTGCTATATATAGTATACTGGTGGACACTGTCAGCAAACTGCAAAACTAAAATGCACCACAGGTATAGAATGTAGATGGATAGTATACTTAATGGATGACGACTGACGAGTGACGACACAGAGGTAGGTACACAGCAGTGGCCTACCGTACTGCTATATATAGTATACTGGTGGACACTGTCAGCAAACTGCAAAACTAAAATGCACCACAGGTATAGAATGTAGATGGATAGTATACTTAATGGATGACGAGTGACGACACAGAGGTAGGTACACAGCAGTGGCCTTCCGTACTGCTATATATAGTATACTAGTGGACACTGTCAGCAAACTGCAAAACTAAAATGCACCACAGGTATAGAATGTAGATGGATAGTATACTTAATGGATGACGAGTGATGACACAGAGGTATGTACACAGCATTGGCCTACCGTACTGCTATATATAGTATACAGGTGGACACTGTCAGCAAACTGCAAAACTAAAATGCACCACAGGTATAGAATGTAGATGGATAGTACACTTAATGGATGACGAGTGACGACACAGAGGTAGGTACACAGCAGTGGCCTACCGTACTGCTATATATAGTATACTGGTGGACACTGTCAGCAAACTGCAAAACTAAAATGCACCACAGGTATAGAATGTAGATGGATAGTATACTTAATGGATGACGAGTGACGACACAGAGGTAGGTACAGCAGTGGCCTACCGTACTGCTATATATAGTATACTGGTGGACACTGTCAGCAAACTGCAAAACTAAAATGCACCACAGGTATAGAATGTCGATGGATAATATACTTAATGGATGACGAGTGACGACACAGAGGTAGGTACAGCAATGGCCTACCGTACTGCTATATATAGTATACTGATGGACACTGTCAGCAAACTGCAAAACTAAAATGCACCACAGGTATAGAATGTAGATGGATAGTATACTTAATGGATGACGAGTGACGACACAGAGGTAGGTACAGCAGTGGCCTACCGTACTGCTATATATAGTATACTGGTGGACACTGTCAGCAAACTGCAAAACTAAAATGCACCACAGGTATAGAATGTAGATGGATAGTATACTTAATGGATGACGACACAGAGGTAGGTACAGCAGTGCACTCTGCACTGTACTCCTCCTATATAATATTAATTATACTGGTGGTCCCCAGTCCCCACAATAAAGCAGCACACTGAGCACAGATATGGAGTGTTTTTCAGGCAGACAACGTATACTGGTGGTCACTGTCAGCAAAACTCTGCACTGTACTTCTGCTATAGCTGCTCCCCAGTCCCCACAATTAAGCAATGTGAGCACTCAGCACAGATATATTATGCAGCACACTGAGCACAGATATGGTATGGAGCGTTTTTTTCAGGCAGAGAACGGATAAAAACTGGTGGTCACTTATCAGCAAAACTCTGCACTGTACTTCTAACAGCTGCTCCCCAATCCTCCCCACAATTAAGCAATAAACAACCAATCAACTGTCTTCTACAATAAATGGAGAGGACGCCAGCCACGTCCTCTCCCTATCATCTCCAATGCACGAGTGAAAATGGCGGCGACGCGCGGCTGCTTATATAGAATCCGAATCTCGCGAGAATTCGACAGCGGGATAATGACGTTCGGGCGCACTCGGGTTAGCCGAGCAAGGCGGGAAGGTTCGAACCTGCCTCGGACCCGTGTAAAAAGGGTGAAGTTCGGGGGGGTTCGGTTTCCGAGAAACCGAACCCGCTCATCACTAGTAGTTTCACACAAGGTCTAGCGAAGCTTTTCAGTCGCACTGCTGGCCGCAGAGTGATTGACAGGAAGAGGGCGTTTCTGGGTGTCAACTGACCGTTTTCAGGGAGTGTTCGAAAAAACGCAGATGTGCCAGGAAAAATGCAGGCGTGGCTGGGTTGTCAAAACAGGAACTGAACAGTCTGAAGTCATCGCAAGCACTGAGTAGGTTTTGAGCTACTCTAAAACTGCACAAAAAACCTTTTTCGCCGCTCTGCGATCCTTTCGTTTGCACTTCTGCTAAGCTAAAAATACACTCCCAGTGGGAGGCGGCATAGTGTTTGCACGGTTGCAAAAAACTGCTAGCGAGCGAACAACTCGGAATGACCACCAATATTGGGTAGGAAAGGAAGTGACCATGATCTTCCATAGTCCCATACTGTGTGATTATGTTCACGCTCTCCCCCGTTGCTGTATACTGCATGTCACAGTGTGGATTTTACCCCTACAGTACAGAAAGTTTTCCATTCCCTTTGTGTTAGTTCCTCCTAGTCCAACGAGAAGCCTTCTAGCCTGTCACACCCACTAACCGTCCGATTCCGTCTTATTCCGTAGCTTCTTGTCACAAGTGTCAGGAATTATGATCTAATCACTCTGACAGGCAATCAGCTTCGGAATATCTTATACTTCTCCTTGTAATCAATGTCTGGAAGAAATTGCTGCAGGGGCTGATAGAGAAAACGCCTGATGAGTCGAATCGTGCCACCTCATTTTGGATAATTGATTATTAATAGCTCCTACGGTAATGTGTGCAGTCCAAGCTCCGCAGTGGGAAAGTTTTACACTTCTTTTTTTAAGTGATCTGGTCCCTAATATTCCCCGGCAGTAGTGGAGGTTCAGGCCTATTACTGTCAGACGCTGCTGTCCAGCTCTAGCGATGTACTACAGATAGAGCTGATATCTCAGAAGATGTTGGAGAGTTAGGGGGTGAATGAGTAGGCTCGCATAAGTGTTTCTAACTGCATTTTGGGGGTAATTCCAAGTTGATCGCAGCAGGATTTTTGCTAGCAGTTGGGTAAAACCAGGGCCCTCATTCCGAGTTGTTCGCTCGCAAGCTGCTTTTAGCAGCATTGCACACGCTAAGCCGCCGCCTACTGGGAGTGAATCTTAGCTTATCAAAATTGCGAACGAAAGATTCGCAATATTGCGAAAAGACTTATCTGTGCAGTTTCTGAGTAGCTCGAGACTTACTCTTCCAGTGCGATCAGTTCAGTGCTTGTCGTTCCTGGTTTGACGTCACAAACACACCCAGCGTTCTCCCAGACACTCCCCCGTTTCTCCAGCCACTCCCGCGTTTTTCCCAGAAACGGTAGCGTTTTTTCAAACACTCCCATAAAACGGCCAGTTTCCGCCCAGAAACACCCACTTCCTGTCAATCACACTACGATCAGCAGAACGAAGAAAAAACCTCGTAATGCCGTGAGTAAAATACCAAACTTCATAGCAAATTTACTTGGCGCAGTCGCAGTGCAAACATTGCGCATGCGCAGTTAGCGGAAAATCGCTGCGACGCGAAGAAAATTACCGAGCGAACAACTCTGAATGACCACCCATGTGCACTGCAGGGAGGCAGATGTAACATGTGCAGAGAGTTAGATTTGGGTGGGGTGAGTTCAATCTGCAATCTAAATTGCAGTGTAAAAATAAAGCAGCCAGTATTTACCCTGCACAGAAACAAAATAACCCACCCAAATCTAACTCTCCTTGCACATGTTATATCTGCCCCCCTGCAGTGCACATGGGCCCTCATTCCGAGTTGTTCGCTCGTTCTTTTTCATCGCATCGCAGTGAAAATCCGCTTAGTACGCATGCGCAAAGTTCGCACTGCGACTGCGCCAAGTAACTTTACTATGATGAAAGTATTTTTACTCACGGCTTTTTCTTCGCTCCGGCGATCGTAATGTGATTGACAGGAAATGGGTGTTACTGGGCGGAAACACGGCGTTTCAGGGGCGTGTGGCTGAAAACGCTACCGTTTCCGGAAAAAACGCAGGAGTGGCCGGGGAAACGGTGGGAGTGCCTGGGCGAACGCTGGGTGTGTTTGTGACGTCAACCAGGAACGACAAGCACTGAAATGATCGCACAGGCAGAGTAAGTCTGGAGCTACTCAGAAACTGCTAAGTAGTTAGTAATCGCAATATTGCGAATACATCGGTCGCAATTTTAAGAAGCTAAGATTCACTCCCAGTAGGCGGCGGCTTAGCGTGTGTAACTCTGCTAAATTCGCCTTGCGACCGATCAACTCGGAATGAGGGCCATGGTTTTGACCAAGTGCTAAAAAAATTCCTGCTGCGATCAACTTGGAATTACCCCCTTTCCCAATGGTCGGGTCCTGCAATCTCAGCGCTGATTGACAGGCAGAGGAGTCTGGAGGGAGGGGCAGCTGGCGTTCGGGAAAATGGGGGCATGTAGAAGAGACGTGTGGTGAGGTAAACGGCTCATGAGTACTGGCTACTACCAGAGCAAGATTTACACACAATATATGAGCCAAAGGGTGCATTGGGGCATTATACACAGGTGCAGCAGTATATACATGTGGGCATTATACACAGGTGCAGCAGTATATACATGTGGGCATTATACACAGGTGCAGCAGTATATACATGTGGGCATTATACACAGGTGCAGCAGTATATACATGTGGGCATTATACACAGGTGCAGCAGTATATACATGTGAACATTATACAATGGTGCGGCAGTTTATACATGTGGCCATTATACATAGGTGCAGCAGTATATACATGTGGGTATTATACACAGGTGCAGCAGTATATACATGTGGACATTATACACTGGTGCAGCAGTACATACTTGTGGGCATTATACACAGGTGCAGCAGTATATACATGTGGACATTGGTGGTCATTCCGAGTTGTTCGCTCGTTATTTTTTTGTCGCAACGGAGCGATTAGTCGCTAATGCGCATGCGCAATGTCCGCAGTGCGACTGCGCCAAGTAAATTTGCTATGCAGTTAGGTATTTTACTCACGGCATTACGAGGTTTTTTCTTCGTTCTGGTGATCGTAATGTGATTGACAGGAAGTGGGTGTTTCTGGGCGGAAACTGGCCGTTTTATGGGAGTGTGTGAAAAAACGCTGCCGTTTCTGGGAAAAACGCGGGAGTGGCTGGAGAAACGAGGAGTGTCTGGGTGAACGCTGGGTGTGTTTGTGACGTTAAACCAGGAACGAAACTGACTGAACTGATCGCAGTTGCTGAGTAAGTGTGGAGCTACTCAGAAACTGCTAAGAAGTGTCTATTCGCAAATCTGCTAATCTTTCGTTCGCAATTTTGATAAGCTAAGATCCACTCCCAGTAGGCGGCGGCTTAGCGTGTGCAAAGCTGCTAAAAGCAGCTTGCGAGCGAACAACTCGGAATGAGGGCCATTATACACTGGTGCAGCAGTACATACATGTGGGCATTATACACAGGAGCAGCAGTATATACATGTGGGCATTATACACAGGTGCAGCAGTACATACATTTGGGCATTATACACAGGTGAAGCAGTATATACATGTGAGCATTATACACAGGTGCACAGTGTATAGCTCCTAGGCCCTGGTTCTTCTTAACAGCCTGCAGTGTTTCCCCTGGGAGCCTCCCAGGGGAGGAGGATGACGGAGAGTCCCAGGCTGCAATGCCTGAGGGAGGCCCTGGGAATTCTGACTTACCGATTGCAGTGGAAGCCTCAGTGCTGGAGGATTTGGACAGTACAGCGTTTCCAGTGATTGTGGGCCCGGTGATGAAGCAGGATCCCCAACTGGAGACCCAAAAACTACAGGATGCCGGCTCTCTGGGTGAGGTAACCCAGGGAGGTGATAAGGTGAATGAACTTGTCTGTGGTGGGGCGGGGGTTAGTGCTGCAGGTGGAGATGCTGAGGTTTCTGATTGCAGCCTGGAGGATTCATCATCCTCTAGTGATAAATACATGAATATGAGTCTAGAGGAATTAAGAATGGAGCAGAACCGTATATACTCCCGTATTACTTATAAAAAAAGAAGGCGTAACTGTAGCAGCAGATGGGAGAGAGTTGCCCTGAAAGATGAACTTTGGAAGCTGAATGACAGTTTGGCTGCAGTTAAAAAGAGAATTAAAATGTTGCAGGATCAGGTTCTATTGCAAAAGGAAAAAGCACTGCTAGAGTCCATACCAGGACAAGATGGCGGATGTGATGGCGGCCCGGTCCCGGCGGGTTCTGTGGCGGCATCTGGGCTCATAGTTCCAGTGGAAGACATGGAGGTGGGCAGCCAGACTGCGGAAAAAGTGGTGGATATCATGGGCCATGATGGAGGTGAAACCTCTGGGATTGCGTCTGGTGCCGTGGATACCGAGGGGAACCCTGCGATGACGTCATCCTGTGCTTTCCATGAGGGGGAGGCGTTTCTCCCAGAGAGAGTGCTGGGAGGTGGCAGTGCAGGGGGCATGGTGGCTGCCGGGGTGGCGGCGGGTGCCGGAGCTCTGGAGGCTGCTACTGCTTCCTGTGGACTCGCTCCCAATGCACTTGTCTCTGAAGCTGCGAGTATTGGGATGGCGCGGGCCATGGTAGATGCTGAGGCTGGCTCTCCCTGTAAGCCTGCGGCGACTGGCTCCGGCTTAGTCGCTGTGGTGGCTGAGGGGGGCGGGGCCAAAGACGCATCATGTGTGACATCACGAGTGACATCATTAACTGCATCAATGGGAATTCCGGAGTATGAAGCCATATTAAAAACTGGGCAAAGATTGGCCCAAGGACTGCCAGCAGTTGATAAGAGCAGCTTAACCCCTGAGGAGACTACATTAGTAGAAACAGTTTACGGAGATATGGATATGCCTGTAAGGGCTTTAGCGGCCGTAAGCTTGATCCAGGCAAACCAAACTAGGATGGCTGGTAGTGCGGGTATAGAGGTCAGTAAGAAGGTAAATGTTCAGGCACCCAAGGGTCTCCCTGTAATCTCTCTTGTGGTTAGACCAGGATCTGGTTCATATGCCAAAACTTTGGAGGGTTCTGGTTGGGCTAGTACTGGTCCTCAGCTTGGGGTAAGTGGGGGTCAGCCTATAAAAAGGCGTAATGTGGTTCAGTTTAGATGGGTAGGGGAGTGGGAGGCTCCTTCAAAGTCGGAGTTCTTGGATATAGTATTCTCGCTGGGTTTTAGGGCTGCAGACCTTTTTGCGTGCATCCATCCGGTGAGAACTCCCGACTTTGATCTGAGCTTCCTCTCCCTGAATGACTTGCAAGCTTTTGGCTCCCAATGGGAGAAGAATAAGACCAAGGAGCCGTACTGCCATTTTAAAACCAACACCATCACCAGGCAGGATAGGGTATAGATTACTGTTCTGGTGCGCAATGAGTCACTACCGTCCGCGGATATCGTATATTGGTTGTCCAGGTCCTGCACAGTGTTGTCCCCACTTGAGAAATTTGATTATACAAAGGGGGTCTGGGGTGGTGCCTATTCGACCTTTGTGAGGTTGCACCAGGTAGGGGCTCAGACTAAGCACATACCATCTGCTGCTTATATTGGCCGTGACCGGCTTCAGTGTTTCTATCCTGGGCAGCCCAGAACTTGTCACAAGTGTGGTGACTTTCGCCACCTTAGTAATGATTGTACGGTTGTTAAATGTGCTCTGTGTGGCCAGATGGGGCACGGGTCCCGTGAGTGTAATAAGGTGAGGTGCAATCTCTGCGGAGTGGATGACCATCCCTATAGTCGGTGCCCTAAAGCATTGCATAATTATGATGCAGGGGTGGTTGAGGAGGCACTAGAAATCAGGCCCAGTCGTGAGGATAACATGGATGTTGCTTTACAGCATCAGGATATGTTGAGGAAACTAGAAGCTGGCGTGGTAGGAAAAGTCCAGGTCGAAAGGAGGGAAGCATTTTTTCAGGCAGTGAGTAAAGGCAGGAGGAAGAAGCTGAAAAAGAGGGGGGTGGACGTTGTATGCTCTAATAGGTTTGACGTTTTGTCCTCCGCTGATGATGAGGATGAGGGGGAGGTAGTCATGGTTGGGGGAAAAGAGCTAGTGTTTGTTCCGAATACTTCTAAAAGTAAAAAGCCAAAACAGGCCTCTAATCTGTCTGTTGATGGGGTGGCAGTTACGGTCAAAGCTAAACAGGAAAAGGGGGGATGTGGTAAAGTTCAGAGCAAAACCAAGCACTTAGATAGTTCTCAGGGGGATCTAGAGTGGGATCCTACAGGGACAGAGTTAAGCCAGGCCTTGGGACCGCTATTAAATAAGGTTGAGGTAGTGCAGAGTTCAGAGGGGAAGGCCCCTCAATCTCCGGGAGAGGTGATGGTGGTGGAGGAGACTCCTGGCCTTGAGGTGGGGAGCCTTACCTATTCTCCTTTAGCGACCTCTGGTGGGGATGATCCTGGGGGCGGTTCTTGTATTATTGCCCCAAAAGCCCCTGATCCGGATCCTCCCCCAGACAGGGTTGTAAATGGGGAGGGGTGTGATATTAGGGAGGGTGTTGTTGTAGAGGGATCTAAGGGTCTGTTCTGTGAGACTGCGGTCTCAGTTGTTGGTGGGGAGGTGGAAGAAATCTCTTTGCCCGACGAGGATGTTCTTCCCTTTGGGGTTACGTGTAAAAGAGTAGGGTCCTCGGACGAGGATTCTAAAAGACAAGCAAAGAAAAAGTGAATGGGGTCCTACCTCTATAATCCAAGAAACATGGATCCCCAACCTATACGATGTGCCACCATTAATGTGGCTTCCGTGTTTTCTGAACGTGCTCGTTTCTTGGCCTTCGATTTTTTCAACACGGTTGATGTTGACTTTTTATTTTTGCAAGAGACCAGGGTAGGTGACTTGGCCACACTCCATCGGGCCAAGTGTCAGTGGAAGCGGGGGCCTTCCTTCTGGTCTCTTGCGGCCGAGGCGTCCAGTGGGTTGGCAGTGCTTTTTACTGATATGGTAAATGTACACAGGATTATAGATTTACAGGTAGGTAGGTGCATGGTTTTAGATGTCAACTTGAGAGGACATGACCTGAGGCTAATAAACATCTATGGGCCCCATTCAAAGTGGGACAGGAAATGTCTTTTCAGGGAGATAAAACCGTTTCTTTTTACGGCCCGGCAGATTGTCTTTGGAGATGATTTTAACACCGTCATTAGGCCAAAAGACAGAGGGGACACAAAGGCGACCCAGGGCTATGATTCCAATTTTCTAGTTAGCATGGTTAGAGAGGCTGGTCTGGTGGATGTGCACGTTCGCCATTTCCCAGACCTCACAGGTTTCACCTATCATTGTGGTAGTCGTAGGTCTAGGATAGATAGGTTTTTTGTTAAGGAGTCCTCGAAAACTTTGCCTCCTGAGACAAAGCCAGTAGAGTTCTCCAATCACGTTTTTCTGTGTGTTGCTTTGAACGTCTCAGAAACCCCTCAGAAAGCGCAGGGCCTTTGGCGTTTGAATTCCGAGCTCCTGAAGGAGGAGGGAGTTAGCCAGTCCTTTAGAGACTTTCTTCAACTACAGGAAACACTTCTGGAGGCTGGATGGAGTAGGTGTGAGTGGTGGGAGGAGTGTAAAAAGAGGACTCGAAGGCTTTTTCAAAGGCTGGTAGCCAGGAAAAACTTGACAAAAAGATGTATCTACCAGAGCCTGAGAAAGAAACTGGATTTCTTGATCTCTGAGCGTGGAGATAGTGGGGAAATCTCCCGGGTGAAGGCTCAGATGAAGGAATATCAGTACGATCGCCTGGCTTCTTTGATTCTGGAGAGGGATTATGGAAAGTACCACTCGCCTGATCCCTACCAGAGTTGCAGAAAATCAGTTGATTTGAGGGAGGTCCGGGGCCTGTTTGATGACCAGGGTACTCTTCATGAAGACAGGGAGGGTATTTTGGGAGTCATCAGGTCCTATTACTCCAGCCTTTTGTCTGAGCAGCCACTCATCAGAGAGAGGATGGATCAGTTTCTGAGGGAGACACCTGGGCTTGAGCAACTTGATCCTTCTTTTGACTCTTTGGGGAGTGATGTGACAGTGGAGGAGGTTAAGAAAGCCAAAGACGGTTTGTCTATAAAAAAATCTCCATGCCCAGATGGGTTAACATCTGATTTTTTTAAAGCTTTTTCAGACATCTTGGCCCCTCATCTCATGGAGGTATTTAATGAAAGCCTGGGTAAGGGATCACTCCCTCCCTCTATGTGATCCTCTGCTCTCATATTATTGTCTAAAGGTAGGGACCCGGTGCGTGTTGAGAACTGGCGCCCCATCGCTCTTCTCAATACGGACAGAAAGATTCTGGCAAAGGTACTTTTTAATCGGCTGATGGAAGTTTCCGGGCTGTTACTTTCTCCGTCTCAGCATTGCACTGTAAAAGGCCGAAGCACCTTTAGTGCTGTCCTTGGCATCCGGGAGGCTGTGGAGCAATGTCATGCTGAAAAATGTGGTAAGTATTTGCTGGCATTGGATCAGTCCAAGGCTTTTGACCGAGTTAATCATCAGTACCTGTGGGCTGTGCTGGAGAGGTATGGTCTTCCAGTGAGGGTGGTAGATTGTCTACGTGTCATTTACAATCAGGCTGAGAGCTTTCCACTTGTCAATGGCTGGGTAGGCCCTGCTTTTGCGGTCGACTCGGGTGTCCGTCAGGGGTGTCCCCTGAGCCCCCTTCTATATGTATTTGCAATTGATCCTTTTGTGCGGAGGATTGAGAGCGGTGCTGTGGCAGGGGTTCAGCTGGGCCCTGGGTTGCCGCTGAGGGTGGTGGCCTACGCAGACGATGTTACTGTGGTCCTGTCATCTGTGGCAGAGGCACGTGGCATGGAACATCTTATCTGTGAGTACTCTGAGGCTTCGTGCTCCAGAATCAATCAGGATAAGTGTGAAGCTTTCTGGATGGGGGAGGAAGGTGATGAATTTACCGTTCCGGATAGCCTCCCCCGCGCCAGTCCAGAGATAAAAATTCTAGGTATCAAATTTGGCCAAAGTGATTATGCCACTCAGAACTGGGAGGAGAGGCTGGAAGATGCTACCAGGAAGGTGCAGTCCTGGAGAAGGTGGCAACTTTCTCTCAGGGAGAGGGTTGACTTATGCAAAACCTATCTGATTCCTCTTTTTCTGTATGTCAGTTATGTGTGCTTCTTGCCTCAGTCTTTGTGGACCAAGATGAATTCTTTATTCTTCCTGATGTTATGGGGGAATAGAATGAATCTGGTCAAGAGAGGGATCACCTACAGATCGAGGGAACAGGGGGGGCTGAGTATGGTCAATCCTGTGGTGTTTTTTGCTACGTTTTTAAAACTGAACCTAGGGAGTTTGTTTCTAAGAACTCCCCCTCGATGGGTAGAGAGTTTTAGGGCCTGGGTGTTTCCCTTCCTCAGGTTATGGATGGATGGTGGCCAGGAAAAAACCTTTCGAGTCCGGCATGGCTACCTCCCGATCTACGTTATACTGTGCTTGAAGATGACGAGGCTTTGGGGGCTAGAGGTGGGTGAAGTCAAAAACTTCTCTAGAAGGGAGTTGGAGAGAAGAATTTTGCGGACTCACTTTTATGCTCCGCTGTCGTTAAGGTACTGCCCAGGCAGTGTCTGCTCAGATGGGTTGTCTTTGATTAATTCTCAAAGAATCCCACTGAAGTTCAGAGATATTGCCTGGCTTTCTTTCCAAGGGAGGCTTTATGTGCGGGGCAACCTCAAGTGTCGAAGTGCCAATGATCATAGCTGCCCACGTGAGGAATGTCTTGGGGAGGTGGAGACAATGGACCATTTCCTCCTTGAGTGTCCCTTCAATATAAAGGTTTACAGAGCGGTATCAAGGACCTTACGCATCCTGTGCCTTTCAGGGCTTAGTTACCCTGAGTGGGTTTATGGGGCTTTCAAAGGGTATAGAAGGTTTGATTTAACCATCATTTTTATAGTTAGTTTAGCAGTTAGGTTTCACACATGGGGTGCACGGTGTCAGGTTTCCCTCAGAGCAAAGGTCCTCCCCTGTGAGGAGGTGGTGGGAAATATTCTGCACGAGGTTAAGAGGATGATGGATATGGATAGGAAGAGGTTGGATGCTGTCGGGTGGTCCAGGCTCTGGCGCCACCTGAAACCCCCTTGAGTGGGTAGCAGAAGTCCTTTTCTTGTTCATCTTATGGCTTCCTATCCTTCACCTTCCCGTAGATTTTCGTTTTTCTGTTTTTTTCATTAAAGCGGTTTGCATGTGACTAAAAGACTTCATTCATCTTTTCATTGCTTATGGTTATGAGATGTGTTGTTCGAATACAGTAGGTTGTTTTTTGCTTAGATGTTAAGCAATATTGACATTGCGTGTAGTTATACAAGCTTTGTTGCTTTTTGGTTTGGATTATTGGGCAACAATTCAATGTATATTGTATGTCCTATTTTTATGAGTTTTACCATATTCATGTAATGTATGTTGCAATTTTTCTTAATAAAAGATAGCAGTACATACATGTGGGCATTATACACAGGTGCAGCAGTATATACATGTGGGCATTATACACAGGTGCAGCAGTACATACATTTTGGCATTATACACAGGTGAAGCAGTATATACATGTGGGCATTATACACAGGTGCAGCAGTATATACATGTGGGCATTATACACAGGTGCAGCAGTACATACATGTGGGCATTATACACAGGTGCAGCAGTACATACATGTGGGCATTATACACAGGTGCAGCAGTATATACATGTTGGTATTATACACAGGTGCAGCAGTATATACATGTGGGCATTATACACAGGTGCAGCGGTATATACATGTGGGCATTATACACAGGTGCAGCAGTATATACATGTGGACAATATACACTAATGCGGCAGTATATACTGCTGAAAATTCGCTGAGCTTTGCTCAGAGACATGCGGAAAAGATGAGTTGAGGTCACTGTCTCACCTGCCATAGACATTTTGCTCCAGAGTTTTGACTATAAAAAATGATTAGAATAACACAAAGATATTTCTAATAAATTATTTGTATTTTTCATATACTTTATAAAATAAAAACTCTGGCGTATATACGTTAATATGACAGGAAAGGCTCTGCCTCACCCGCCTCACCCCACCATACATCCTTGGCCTCTGAAGGCCACCTGCGACGGCAAGCCTAAATAACTAAATTACTCAGCCTGTCATCGCAGATGAACATCGCGACCATTGGTTGCGAGGTTCATCAGAGATGCGATTGCATCTCAAATGCAAGAAGGAGCTGGCATGTACCTCCTCCTGCATTTGCTGAAAGCAGCTTTGCATTTGCAATTCTTAGTTAATTAGGCCCTTAGAACCCTATGTACTAAGGGGGTAATTCAGACTGAATCCCTATGTGGAGTGCGCACGCGCAGCGGCCGCACTGCGCGTGCTCGCCCCAGGACCCCAGTGAGATGCTAAAAGCATCTCAGGACTGCGATCGCCTCTGCCTGATTGACAAGCACAGGCGGTCGCGGGGCAGGAGGGGGCGTGCCAACGGCGTTAGAGTGCTGTTGGCGGGGCACGGTCCGGACAATGCAGGTGTGTCTGGACCGATGCGGGGGTGGGCCGAGGTAGCTGCGTGATGTCACACGCAGCTACTGCGACCCGGGACATGATGAGTAGCTCTCTGCCAACGCGCAGGAGCTGCGCAGGCAGGAAGCTACTCAACGGGTGCAAAAGCATCACCGCCGTGCGATGCTTTTGCAACCCTGCGGGGTTGATCGTAATGATCGTGAAAATGATCGTAGATGTGCTAAACTTAGCACATCTACCTATTAGATCTGAATTAGGCCCTAAGCCTTTGAGAGATATAGTGGACAGAGATAAAGTACCAGCCAATACGGGGTTTCTTTACTAAGTCTTGGATGGAGATAAAGTACAGAGCAATCAGCTCCCAACTGTCATTTTTCAAACACAGCCTGTAACATGACAGTTAGGAGCTGGTACTTTATCTCCGCCCAAGGCTTAGTAAGTAGACCCCTAAGTTCCTAACTGCCATGTCACAGGCTGTGTTTGAAAAATGACAGTTGGGTGCTGATTGGCTGGTACTTTATCTCCGTCCACTTTATCTCTCTCCAAGGCTTAATACATAGACCCATACCTTCCATCTGTCCCAATTCCAGTGGGACAGTCCCGATATTTGGACACTGTCCCACAGTACTACCAATGGACCAAAGTTTCGGCCCGAATCTAACAAAGCAGGCAGGCGAGCCGGGGGCTGCCCAACTGCTCTTGGAGCCCCAAAAACAACGCTTACGGGGTCGGACAGCGAGACCCCACCCCTCCACCAAAAGGCACACCCCAAAACCCTACCCCTTTTCTATCATGGGCGCATCTCCAGTGCGCCAGGTCCCGCCCTCCCATTTTCTTATTTGGGAGCTATGATAGACCCATTATTCCATTATGTAGTAAACCAGCAATAAGAACTTCGAAGGACTTCACGTACCTCAATCTTACACTAAGTGCTGTAAAGATGATACATTTAATCAAAGAAATATCAACATTAATGAATAGACTCCACATACCAGTGGCGTGCGGTGAGGTTAGTGGCTGGTGAGGCACTACAGCCATAATGTCCGCCGATGACCCCTACTGCCGCCGAGCCCCTGAGCTGCTGCCCGCTGCCACCGCTAATGGCTTAGAAACTCGCCCACCATCAACTGAACCAGCCCTCTGCAACTAATTTGCATCTCAGTCTGATGCCGCCAATGCCCGCTGTTTGCCTGCTCTTCATACTTGTTGTATATTGTACATTTTATTAGAAAAAATAATAATTAGTGCTTGGGACTGGGAAGGGAGTGGGAGGAGGACATGAATGCAATTTTGTTGTCCAGGGCTTCCATTAACTTAATAGCACTGTGGATGCGGCGCTATTAAGTTAATGGAAGTCCTGGACAACAAAATAGCTAACAATGGGTGACAGGGAGAGGGTGACGCCAGAGAGAGGGTGACAGCAGTGGGTGACAGGGAGTGGGTGACACCAGGGAGAGGGTGACAGGAAGAGCATGACACCAGGGAGAGGGTCACCAGGGAGAGGGTGACCGCAGTGGGTGATGCCAGGAAGAAGGTGACGGGGAAGGTGATGCCATGGGGAGGGTGGCAGCAGTGGGTGATGCCGGGGAAAGGGTGTCTGCAGTGGGTGATGCCAGGAAGAAGGTGACGGGGAAGGTGATGCCATGGGGAGGGTGGCAGCAGTGGGTGATGCCGGGGAAAGGGTGACAGCAGTGGGTGATGCCAGGAAGAAGGTGACGGGGAAGGTGATGCCATGGGGAGGGTGGCAGCAGTTGGTGATGCCAGGGAAAGGGTGTCTGCAGTGGGTGACAGGGAGAGGGTGATGCCAGGGAAAGAGTAACAGCAGTAGCAGCAGGTGAATGTGTAAAAGAGAGAAGTAAAGGGTGATGGGAACAGACAGTGAATGACAATTATATTGGTATTTATTTACATGGACCTGGGCTTAGAACTGCGGGGATCGCCGGTGACAAGAGCAGCCTGAACAGGAATCCGAGGTAGGGAGAGAGAGAGTGAGAGAAGATGGGAGAAGCGGGGGATCGTGGCCCCGCACCCCCTCTGGCCAGACTGGACTCACTGGGGTATATTTACTAAAGTCCCAATTTCATTTGAGTTGGATTTTTTTTTCTAAGTGTGATCTCGAGAATTTACTAAACACAAATCTCGGCAGTGTTGGGGCAATTCGTATTGAGATACACTGCCTACCACACAAATACGAATCAATAGACTATCGGTCAAACACGGCTGTTATTTAATAGAACTCGGTAATTTACTAAGAATTTGTATTCTCAATCACTGCCGACAATAGCCAAACACTGCCGGGGAAGCATGGAATTCATAAAAAAATGGAGCTGTTAAATAGACCTACTTTTTGCTGGCGTGTTGTGATAGTCATGCATGGATCAGTGAGATCTGTGCATGCGAATCTGTGGAAAAGGGTGTGAATGGGTTAAAATGTAAAAAAAAAAGAAATGCGTGGGGTCCCCCCTCCTAAGTATAACCAGCCTCGGGCTGGGGAAAAATTGGACAGGGGTTCCCCGTACTTAGACAACCAGCATCGGGCTCTTAGACCGGTCCTGGTTCCAAAAATACGGGGGACAAAAGATGTAGGGGTCCCCCGTATTTTTAAAACCAGCACCAGGCTCCACTAGCCAGGGAGATAATGCCACAGCCGGGGGACACTTTTATATTGGTCCCTGCAACCGTGGCATTACCCCTCCAACTAGTCACCCCTGGCCGGGGTTCCCTGGAGGAGTGGGGACCCCTTAAATCAAGGGTTCTCCTCCAGGCACCCAAGGGCCATGGGTGAAGCCCGAGGCTGTCCCCAGCACCCCAGGGCAGTGGGTGTCGGGCTGATAGCCATAAGTGTGTGGGGGGGAATGTTTTTTGTTGTGGAACTACAAGGCCCAGCAAGCCTCCCCCTGCTTGCTGGTACTTGGAGAGCCACAAGTACCAACATGCGCAGAAATAACAGGCCCGCTGGTACCTGTATTTCTACAACAACAAAAAATACCAAAATTAAAACACAACACACACCTTGAAAGTAAAAATTTATTAAAACACACTTACACCCTCACACATACTTACCTACATCCCACGCCGATCACGTCCACTTGTCCAGTAGAATCCAATAGGGGTACCTGTAAAAATGAAAATTTTACTTACAAACTTCGTTCCTGCAGTAATCCACAGGAGGTGGAAAAAGGGGAGAAAGGGCGAGAGAGAGGGAGAGAGGGAGGGAGAGAGAGGGAGGGAGAAAGGGAGAGCGAGAGAGAGAGAGGTAGAGAGAGAGGTAGAGAGAGAGGGAGAGTGAGAGAGGGAGAGAGAGGGAGGGAGAGAGAGAAAAAACGGAGAGAGAGAGAGGGGGGGGGGGGATGGGGGGTGAGAGAGGGGGGGAGAGAGAGAAGGGAGAGGGGGGGGAGAGAGAGACACTACTGACCACTGGACACCTTGGATGAAGGTGCTGCTTCTGGCCTGCAGCTGCTTCGGCGGAGGGAGCATGCGAGCGGCTTTTTTAATCATAGGTTGGCGCGGGGACACAGCGACACACGGCACCAAACATGCGGCAGGTGTGGATGATCAGGGACCGGTCGCCTCACATCCCGCCGGGGTCATGAAGGAGGTTGCCGCGCCGCTGCTGCTGGGCTCAGGCTCACAAGGACAATGACGAGAGGGAGGTGAGCACTGCTGCCGCTGCATATGGGTGATTGTACCAGCGGATCCAGCCCTGGATCCGTTGTCCAATCACATCTGCCTAGCAGCGTTTCTAGAGAGGAGGGGACCCATGAGCAGACTCCATGTGTGGGCCCCCTCCTCTCCTGTAAACGTCACCGCCGCTGTTAGCGCTCTCAGTGCTGAGACTCTGGCACAGTGCCAGAGTCTACAGCGCATGCGCAGGACTCTCAAAAATGGCCACCGTGCCATTTTTCCGGAGTCCTGCGCTGTAGCCTCTAGCACTGTGCTAGAGTCTCAGCACTGAGAGCGCTAACAGCGGCGGTGACGTTTACAGGAGAGGAGGGGGCCCACACACAGTCACCGATGGACCCCGGAAAGGTAAGTATAGAAGAAATGGGTGTAGTGTGTGCGGTGTGGGCCCCCTCTGGACCCAGAGGCCCGTGTGCACCGCACACACTGCACACACTATAGATACGTCAGTAAATCTGCCCCTGTCAACGCGACACTTACACTAGTGCCGCTTTGACAAGTTTTTTCAATGGGCTTTTACAGCCCAGTGCTTGGCAACGCCCCCACTTTATTCCCATCTCTAGTGACAACGGGAGGCACTGTTATCAGTACCTCCTAATCTATTTAACTGTATTAAAATGAATATAATAATATAAAAAAGGTACTTATGACACAGAATATGTGTCATAAGTAGAGATGTGCACCAGACATTTTTCGGGTTTTGTGTTTTGGTGTTGGATTCGGTTCCACGGCCGTGTTTTGGATTCGGACGCGTATTTGGCAAAACCTCCCTGAAAATGTTTTGTCGGATTCGGGTTTGTTTTGGATTCAGGTGTTTTTTTTTTCAAAAAACCCTCAAAAACAGCTTAAATCATAGAATTTGGGGGTAATTTTGATCCCATAGTATTATTAACCTCAATAACCATAATTTCCACTCATTTCCAGTCTATTCTGAACACCTCACACCTCACAATATTATTTTTAGTCCTAAAATTTGCACCGAGGTCGCTGGATGACTAAGCTAAGCAACCAAAGTGGCCGGCACAAACACCTGGGCCATCTAGGAGTGGCACTGCAGTGTCAGACAGGATGGCACTTAAAAAAATTGGCCCCAAACGTCACATGATGCTAAGATAAATTAAAGAAAAAAGAGGTGCAAGATGGAATTGTCCTTGGGCCCTCCCACCCACCCTTATGTTGTATAAACAGGACATGCACACTTTAACAAACCCATCATTTCAGTGACAGGGTCTGCCACACGACTGTGGCTGAAATGACTGGTTGGTTTAGGCCCCCACCAAAAAAAGAAGCAATCAATCTCTCCTTGCACAAACTGGCTCTACAGAGGCAAGATGTCCACCTCCTCCTCATCGTCCGATTCCTCACCCCTTTCACTGTGTACATCCCCCTCCTCACAGATTATTAATTCGCTCCCCACTAGAATCCACATCTCAGGTCCCTGTGTACTTTCTGTAGGCAATTGCTGGTGAATGTCTCCACGGAGGAATTGATTATAATTCATTTTGATGAACATCATCTTCTCCACATTTTCTGGAAGTAACCTCGTACGCCGATTGCTGACAAGGTGAGCGGCTGCACTAAACACTCTTTCGGAATACACACTGGAGGGGGGACAACTTAGGTAAAATAAAGCCAGTTTGTGCAAGGGCCTCCAAATTGCCTCTTTTTCCTGCCAGTAAACGTACGGACTGTCTGACGTGCCTACTTGGATGCGGTCACTCATATAATCCTCCACCATTCTTTCAATGGTGACCGAATCATATGCAGTGACAGTAGACGACATGTCAGTAATCGTTGGCAGGTCCTTCAGTCCGGACCAGATGTCAGCACTTGCTCCAGACTGTCCTGCATCACCGCCAGCGGTGGGCTAGGAATTCTTAGCCTTTTCCTCTCAGCCCCAGTTGCGGGAGAATGTGAAGGAGGAGCTATTGACGGGTCACGTTCCGTTTGACTTGACAAGTGTCTCACCGGTAGGTCTTTGAACATCTGCAGACTTGTGTCTGCCGGAAAGAGAGATACAACGTAGGCTTTAAACCTAGGATCGAGCATGGTGGCCAAAAGGTAGTGCTCTGATTTCAACAGATTGACCACCCGTGAATCCTGGTTAAGCGAATTAAGGGCTCCATCCACAAGTCCCACATGCCTAGCGGAATCGCTCCATTTTAGCTCCTCCTTCAATCTCTCCAGCTTTTTCTGCAAAAGCCTGATGAGGGGAATGACCTGACTCAGGCTGGCAGTGTCTGAACTGACTTCACGTGTGGCAAGTTCAAAGGGTTGCAGAACCTTGCACAACGTTGAAATCATCCTCCACTGCGCTTGAGTCAGGTGCATTCCCCCTCCTTTGCCTATATCGTAGGTAGATGTATAGGCTTGAAGGGTGATATTCATGTGACCGCCGGTCAGCTGACCGACAGTCACATGACCTCATCCACCAGCCCAACGGGTCACTGTCCCGATGGTCGGCATGCCGACCAACAGGGACTATTTCCACTCGTGGGTGTCCACGACACCCATAGAGTGGGAATAGAACCCGTGGCGACTGCAGGTCGTCACCGAGCCCGCAGCGTGGCGAGTGCAGCGAGCCCGCAAGGGGCTTGCTGCACTCGCCCCTCCCCGCCGGGATTCAGGCGTCGGTATGCTGCCGGGATCCCGGCGTCGGTAAGCTGACCGCCGGTCAGCCGTACTACACCCGGCTTGAATGGCCTTTTGCTGCTCCTCCATCCTCTGAAGCATATAGAGGGTTGAATTCCACCTCGTTACCACCTCTTGCTTCAGCTGATGGCGGGGCAGGTTCAGGAGTATTTGCTGGTGCTCCAGTCTTCGGCACGCGGTGGCTGAATGCCGAAAGTGGCCCGCAATTCTTCAGGCCACCGACAGCATCTCTTGCACGCCCCTGTCATTTAAAAAAAAATTCTGCACCACCAAATTCAATGTATGTGCAAAACATGGGACGTGCTGGAATTTGCCCACATGTAATGCACGCACAATATTGGTGGCGTTGTCCGATGTCACAAATCCCCAGGAGAGTCCAATTGGGGTAAGCCATTCTGCGATGATGTTCCTCAGTTTCCGTAAGAGGTTGTCAGCTGTGTGCCTCTTATGAAAAGCGGTGATACAAAGCGTAGCCTGCCTAGGAACGATTTGGCGTATGCGAGATGATGCTACTGGTGCCGCCGCTGCTGTTCTTGCTGCGGGAGGCAATACATCTACCCAGTGGGCTGTCACAGTCATATAGTCCTGAGTCTGCCCTGCTCCACTTGTCCACATGTCCATGGTTAAGTGGACTTTGGGTACAACTGCATTTTTTAGGACACTGGTGACTCTTTTTCTGACGTCTGTGTACATTCTCGGTATCGCCTGCCTAGAGAAATGGAACCTAGATGGTATTTGGTACCAGGGACACAGTACCTCAAGCAATTCTCTAATTCCCTGTGAATTAACGGTGGATACCGGAGACACATTTATCACCAACGCAGCTGCCAAGACCTGAGTTATCTGCTTTGCAGCATGATGACTGCCGTGATATTTCATCTTCCTCGCAAAGGACTGTTGGACAGTCAATTGCTTACTGGAAGTAGTACAAGTGGTCTTCCGACTTCCCCTCTGGGATGAAGATCGACTCCCAGCAGCAACAACAGCAGTGCTAGCAGCAGTAGGCGTTACACTCAAGGATGCATAGGAGGAATCCCAGGCAGGAGAGGACTCGTCAGACTTGCCAGTGACATGGCCTGCAGGACTATTGGTTTTCCTGTCTAATGAGGAAATTGACACTGAGGGAGTTGGTGGTGTGGTTTGCAGGAGCTTGGTTACAAGAGGAAGGGATTTAGTTGTCAGTGGACTGCTTCCGCTGTCACCCAAAGTTTTTGAACTTGTCAATGACTTCTGATGAATGCGCTCCAGGTGACGTATAAGGGAGGATGTTCTTAGGTGGTTAACGTCCTTGCCCTTACTTATTACAGCTTGACAAAGGCAACACATGGCTTGACACCTGTTGTTCGCATTTCTGTTAAAATAATTCCACACCGAAGAGGTGATTTTTTTTTGTAATTTGACCAGGCATGTCAATGGCCATATTCGTCCCATGGACAACAGGTGTCTCCCCGGGTGCCTGACTTAAACAAACCACCTCACCATCAGAATCCTCCTTGTCAATTTCCTCCTCAGCGCCAGCAACACCCATATCCTCATCCTGGTGTACTTCAACAGTGACATCTTCAATTTGACTATCAGGAACTGAACTGCGGGTGCTCCTTCCAGCACTTGCAGGGGCGTAAAAATGGTAGAAGGCGCCACCTCTTCCCATCCACTTTTGGGAAGGTCAGGCATCGCAACTGACACAATTGGACTCTCCTTGGGGATTTGTGATTTAGAAGAACGCACAGTTCTTTGCTGTGCTTTTGCCAGCTTAAGTCTTTTCATTTTTCTGCGGGAGGATGAGTGCTTCCATCCTCACGTGAAGCTGAACCACTAGCCTTGAACATAGGCCAGGCCCTCAGCCGTTCCTTGCCACTCCGTGTCGTAAATGGCATATTGGCAAGTTTACGCTTCTCCTCAGACGCTTTTAATTTAGATTTTTGGGTCATTTTACTGAACTTTTGTTTTTTGGATTTTATATGCTCTCTACTATGACATTGGGCATTGGCCTTGGCAGACGACGTTGATGGCATTTCATCGTCTCGGCCATGACTAGTGGCAGCAGCTTTAGCACGAGGTAGAAGTGGATCTTGATCTTTCCCTATTTTACCCTCCACATTTTTGTTCTCCATTTTTTAATGTGTGGAATTATATGCCAGTGATATATGTATACTGTTGGTCACCAAAATGCTGCACTGTAATACTATATATACTGCTCACAAAAAAGGCGCACAGATATGGAATGGATACGTGCAGTGACACAGAGCTGCAAGATACAACAATTGCCTACTGTACACAACTATATACTGTTGGGTCACCAAAATGCTGCACTGTAATACTATATATACTGCTCACAAAAATGCCGCACAGATATGGAATGGATACGTGCAGTGACACAGAGCTGCAAGATACAGCAATGGCCTACTGTACACAACTATATACTGTTGGGTCATCAAAATGCTGCACTGTAATACTATATATACTGCTCACAAAATGCAGCACAGATATGGAATGGATACTTGCAGTGACACAGAGCTGCAAGATACAGCAATGGCCTACTGTACTGTACTACTATAATTATTATATACTGGTGGTCCCCAGTCCCCACAATGCAGCACACTGATCAGATATTTGCAGCACACTGAGCACAGATATGGAGCGTTTTCAGGCAGAGAATGTAGATATTTTCAGCAAACTGAGCACAGATATTTGCAGCACACTGAGCACAGATATTTGCAGCATACTGAGCACAGATTACGGAGCTTTTCAGGGAGAGAACGCAGCCACGTCCTCTTCGATCAATCTCCAAAGCACGAGTGAAAATGGCGGCGACGCACGGCTCCTTATATAGAATACGAATCTTGTGAGAATCCGACAGCGGGATGATGACGTTCGGGCGCGTTCTGGTTAACCGAGCAAGGCGGGAGGATCCGAGGCTTCCTCGGACCCGTGTATAATAGGTGAAGTTCGGGGGGGTTCGGATCCCGAGGAACCGAACCCGCTCATCTCTAGTCATAAGTATCTTCCTGGTATTATTTTACTCATTAATGACAAGGGAGGCACCTCCCCTGACTGCACGTCCCTGCCACATACTGTACTAACTATGGACTCACCTCAAAACACCCCTCAGATCCTTACAAGACAGTCTTAAACAAAACGCACCCATTGAAAACACTATTTATTTACCCATACAGTTACTTTCCTCTCTCAGCTATTTAATATAAGCAGGGGCCACTGATGAAGGTCAGTGGGCATAACGCAGAGATAATATCAGGCAGAGGGGGCTGAATGTGTATTACAGAGAAATAACATGCGATGTAACATTGTGTAGGGGAGTTACATAATCTCCACAGATTGACCCTTGCTTGCCCTATAAATGGCTGTTCTGTTACGTTCAGCACTTTAGCAATGATTGGAAATAATTTCAGGGGATCACTAAACATACATACATGTTGTGATAATCGCTGGTTCCTCTTCTCAGTGTCCACCTTGATGAAGGTAAATAAACTACACACTGAGACTTTGCATTTTGCATACACGATGGCACTACAGTAAGTCCAGGAAAACCTAACAGCTCCGATTAATATGCTGCAGTATGTAGCGCTTTATGGGGATCATTCCGAGTTGATCGCACGTAGCAACGTTTTGCTGCTCGTGCGATCAACTAGACGCCGCTTATGGGGGAGTGTATTTCTGTATAGCAGGGCTTAAACACCAATCTGCAGTGCCAAAACAGCAGGTACTACTAGCTCTGGCGTTTCTATCATGGGTGCAATGTATGCGATACACACAGGCCCCTGGGTCCGGGGGGGGGGGGGGGGCACCGCACACATTGCACCCATATTTTCATACTCACCTGTCCGAAGTGCACCACTGGGCACTGCAGCAGCAGCTGTCGCGGCCAAAAAACACATAAAAAATGTCCGCCGCGCATGCACAGTTCAATTTTTGTCTCCAAAACATGGCGAGCCCCATGTTTCAGGAGACCTGTGCATGCGCAGTAGACTCTGGCATATTGCTGGAGCCTATGGCGGCGTGGAGAGGAGGGGGCCCACCCAGAGTGGAGATGGCGGGCAGCCGAGCCACACATTGAGCCGGATGTGGTGGGCCTAGCAGGGGGGGGGAGAAGCTGGGGGGCAGCCGAGCCACACATCCGAGCTGGATGTGGTGGGCCTAGCAAGGGGGGGGGGGAGGAGCTGGGGGGCAGCCGAGCCACACATCCGAGCCGGATGGGGGGGCCTAGTGCATGCGGCACCTCACCGGAGATGCTGCATGGGGACTACTCTGCTCAGGGGCGCTTTAAGAGAGGAGGAGGCCCGTGTTCAGCCTCCTCCGTTCGGGCCCCTCCTCTCTGCCGGCAGCGCTGAGAGTCTGAGCACTAGAGCGCTCAGACTCTACTGCACATGTGCAGATCTCCGGGAAAATGGCGCAGCGTCCATTTTCCCTGAGATTTCTCTAATGCGCATGTGTAGAACTCCGTGAAAATGGCCGCTAGGCCATTTTCACAGAGTTTTAATACCGCCGTGGATGTTGCTGCGGGACTCCGGAGGGGTGAGTATTTAGAAAATGGGTGCAGCGTGTGTGGTGGGGGCCCCCTCTGGACTCAGGGCCCATGTGCACCGCACACACTGCACCCATTATAGAAACACCAGTCTCCGCTTCACCAAACTCTGCCGACATCAACACTCAGCAGCAGTGCGGCGGTTGTCCACAGCAGCACAGGGAGCTGCTGCGGCGGAGGAGCCTGGAAAGAAGTAGCCTGTAACTGTTTGCTCTCACTCCCCGGCGCCGATGACGATCAGACACAGGGAGAGGTGACAGGGAGAGAGAGGCTGGACTGACTATGCTGGGATCTGGAGGACTAAGCAGAACGCAGACCGTTCCAATCAGCAGCAGTCTCAGTCACTTAATATATTTCATAAAGTGAGGAGGGTGAGAAAGTATTACATATTTGAGGGGGGAAAATCATTAAATATTGAATGGTTGATAGAGGGGAGAAGATTATTAAATATACTGTATGAGTGATGAGGGGGAAAGATCATTAAAATATAGAATGGGTGAGGGGATCATCAAATATATAGGAAGCAGAGGGGAGTTGCTGCTTGGAGAGGGGAAAGAGGGAAGGAGTGGGGACAGAATCATTACTACATATAATAGTATTTTGATATGCCTAGATATATATATATATATATATATATATATATACTGGAAATATGTCCGGCACTCCAACAATTTTAAATAACTGCGCCCGGTGCCCTCATAACCATGAATGGATAAATATGAAGTATAAAACAGCGGCACTCACAGCTTGTAGAAACGGGTAAATAAACAGCCACAGTCCGTATAGCAAATCAACGTTTCAATCAAATATTGTCGTCGACGGACTGTGGCTGTTTATTTACCCGCTGTGAGTGCCGCTGTTTTATACTTCATATATATATATATATATATATAGATATATCCATCCATATAGATATCTATATATACGACCTGCACTCAGAGCCGGACCTAACCAATATGATGCCCTAGGCAAGATTTGAACTGGTGCCCCCTAGCACCGCCGCTAGTTCTGCAGGAGATGCCTGGCATGAGTCAGCTGTCAGCTCTGCTAACATCGGACGCCTTTTGTTTACAAAAATGCATCTTACTTGCATTACTATGTGGCTAGGATGCACAAGCAGCTTCCACTGATTAAAATTATATGCAGCATACATATATTCTGTGTGCAACTACGGCTGTATCTGCATACAAAATGCTACACACAGAATATAGGCATGCTGCATATCATTTTAATCAGCAGTAGCTGCTGGTGCCCCTAGGCATTTGCCTAGTTTGCCTATGCCTAAGGCCAGATCTGCCTGCACTGCTGCAATCATGGAGGTGCAGGAAGACGAGTCACACATACAGCAGGCCCCGCAACACCATGGGGGTGGTGCTGATATGAGGGCCCCCTCTCTTAGGTGCCCTGGGCCCCCCAAAGGCTTAATCCTGCCCTGCGATGGGTGGCCCCCAGCATGCGTTCACAAGGATTGCAAATTCTGCTAATTAGTAGAATTTGCAATCCTTACTGAACTGGGCACATAACGCCAATGTTTACGTACAGTAGTTGAGCAATTTTTTGATACAGCGCATGCAGCACAAAAATTTCAAAAACTCTTACAGTGCAGGTGGTACACAGAGGTGCACCAGGTGTTGTTATAGTGTGTACGGAAGGTGACAGTGGGTGCCTCAGTCTTTGCACATAGATACGCACGGATGTATGTGATGGTAGGACATTTTAGCAACATTCGCATGAAGAAGTGTGACCGCCAAATAGCGCAACGGCCGAACCTGGGTTCACCGCTGAATCGGGCTCCTAATGACATACTGTAGGCATTATAGTTACCAATTTCCTTTTGTACAGCAACAATTCCCTCATTCTGTGGAGCTTTCCCTGAAATGAGATGCAGGGCCACCGTCATTAGGGGGACTGCGGGAACTAAAGTCTTCTGCCCTTACAGAGAGGGAGTGCCCACCCGTGGCTCCAAACGCCGATACATGGAGAGCTGTACCAGACTGCCTTGTGCATCAGCTCTCTGTGAATCGTTTCTGCAGGTCCACCACCAGGGCCGCCATCAGGGGGGTGCTGGGGGAACAGCTGTCCCGGGTCCAGCCTCTCTGACAGAAAGAGGAGGACCCGGGATGCTCATGCAGCAACCTGCCCGCCCGCCGCCATCCCCGTCGTTCCGTGGTCGTCCCCACTTTTCTGCCGCTGTCCTCCGACCCTCCAGCAACTCTGTATTGAAACCTTCCCTCCCAAGATGGCCGCCGCCACAGAGGAGACAGTTATTCAAGATACTAGAGGAGCCCTCTATTATCTTGAATAACTGTCTCCTCTGTGGCAGTGGCCATTTTGGGAGGGACGTTTTCAATACAGCTGCAGGAGGACGGAGGAGAGCGGCAGAACAACGGGGATGGAGGCGGGAAGGCAGAGGCATCAGCATCCCGGGCCCTCCCGACAGCGGCACATGTATGTATGTATGTATGTATGTATGTATGTATGTATGTATGTATGCATGCATGCATGCATGTGTATATAACTAACACACACACACACACACACACACACACACACACACACACACACACACACGCATGCACACACTCTCTCTCTCTAACTGGTGCTATTCTAAAGCTAGTGGAGGGGGAAGGCTGCCTATTTTGTCAGTCCCGGGGCCACTACAGTTTCTGATGGCAGCCCTGATGAGATGAATGAGGTGGAACGAGAAGTTTTTTAGTGGTGTTGTGTAGAAGAAGAGAGTATTGACTGCATAGGAGAGAAAAGAGTTAAACATCTGGGGAGGGGTGGACCTAGCTGTAAGGAAAGTACAGCCTTTTTTAAGGGGAGGGCTTGATATATATAGGGAAGGCGAAGCCATTTTAAGTCTCTTGGTGATTTGGTTTCCCACCCTCCCGCCCTGGTAGTTGGAAATTGTGGCACGTGGTGCTTTGGCTCTAAGTTGTTGGCTGTTTTCGTTGGCTATTTATTGGCGGAAAAGAACGGCAGTTTCGTATGGTAGAGAAAACTGTAGTGTTTTACAGTTGGTTTGTGGTTTAGGTGCACTCACCTCCATCGACTTATGGCCGCTTGACCACCCGTCCGGGAAGGCAGCGGCAGGGCACCCAGGAGCGGTGGGTAGTCACTGTGGGGGTTGAGTTGTCACCTATTACCGGTTTATGGTAAGCTTTTAGTAAATTTATAGGATTGATTTATTTAAGTTTAATTTAGATTAAGTGAGCCGTTCTTTTGGGCCGCCACCATATGCCAGCTGGAGCGGCATATTAAATTAATCTCTTCTATTACAGGTTTCCTAATGGTTAGGGACAAATAAATAGCTAGCAATTTTCTGCCAAATTCAAGTCTCAGTGTCGTTATTTCTGGTTATGGTTATGAATGCTTTACTTTCAAAGAAAGGGGTCCACCAAATATCACTAAGATGTTTAAGGACCCAGGACCATTTTGAAAAAAAAAAACACTTAGTTAACGGTGGCATCTCCTGAAAGCAGAAAGTGAATGCGTATCGTGAATTGCACGCTTGGCCGCGTCAATATAGCAAACACCTTGTGGTGCATTTCCAGTATGTAAAAAGAAAGCAATATGTATCAAGAGTAAGACATGAAGAGAACATTTTCAATTCCGAGCCTGCCGTCTGTGTTCACCGTATGCGTAGCGGCAGGTGATTCTTATTTATTTAATATTACTTTTATTACCACCATTTCTCGAAGGATCCTAAAATGGAGACTTCTCTTGTCATCAGTCATTGTGAAAGGTCATGATTCAGACAGCAATAAGAGGATTGTTGCGGAATGTTTACATTGTTCTCGCATGTCTAAAAATGAAGTAAATTGTTACGAGCTGACAGTAAGTAAAGGTCACGGTGGAACTCGTGGAGTCAGCCCCATTATAGAATTACGGCGCATGATATTCTTACAGTGCACTTTCTGACCGGCCGGCTAGCTGGAGAAAGACATTGATAAGAAAGAAAAGGCTTTTCTGAAAACAGCAGATGAAGAATAACCTCATAAAGGGGGTCATTCCGAGTTGATCACTAGCTGAAAATGTTCGCTGCGCAGCGATGATGCAAAAAAACGGGACTTCTGCACATGCATATGCGGCACAATGCGCACGCGCAACGTACTTTCACAATGGCCGATGTAGTTTTGCACAAGGTCTAGCGATGCATTTCAGTCGCACTGCTGGCCGCAGAGTGATTGACATGAAGTGGGCGTTTCTGGGTGTCAACTGACGGTTTTCAGGGAGTGTTTGAAAAAACGCAGGCGTGCCAGGAAAACCGCAGGCGTGGCTGGGTGAATGCAGGGCGTGTTTGTGACGTCAAAACAGGAACTGAATAGTCTGTAGTGATCGTAAGCTAGGAGTAGGTCTGGAGCTACTCAGAAACTGCACAATTTTTTTTTGTAGCCGCTCTGCGATCCTTTCGTTCGCACTTCTGCTAAGCTAAGATACACTCCCAGAGGGCGGCGGCATAGCGTTTGCACGGCTGCTAAAAACTGCTAGCGAGCGAACAACTCGGAATGACCTCCAAAATCCGATATGGCTTTGCATTGCTATGCCATGAGATACTGGATTGGTTTATCTGTTACTTGGAATCTGTCCATCAATGAGATGGCTCCTCCCTGTTTGTGGGTGGGACTATTGCAATACCTGTTGTAAATGATTTGACATTATTTTTTTTTTAAACATCATAGATGCTGATGCAAAGTTAGTCACAAAGTGAGCTTAAAGGGCCTCATTTAGAGAGGGACGCATGGCATGCTCAATGGCCGTAATGCGCGTGTGCAACCCTTCACCATGCGGCCACATCCCAGAAGGATGCAGCTGCAAGGTGAATGACAGCAGCGACGCAGCATTTCGCGGGCTTGGTCCAGACTATGCAGACATGGTCCAGAAAATGCAGCTGTCCCGATTTTTTGCAGGACAGTACCGATTTTTCGGCTGTCCCACCCCGCGGGCCACAGTGTCCCCTGGTGGGGGGCGGCAGTTGGAAATCTTCTGTCACTAGCTGCTCTGCGTGAATAGAAGCTCACAGTATATATTCACAGGACATAGAGGGAATGGGGGCATGCCAGCAGCTCATAGAGCCCCCAATTGCTAGAAAACATGGGCGTGGCCAGCGATTGCAGCATTCCAGGGAAGCCATGCCCCTTTTGTGGAGGCCATGCTCCCTTTTCCGGAGCCCAAGCCTAAAGCGCCGAGAGGTCCCAACTCTGTGTTTCAAGATGTTGGGAGGTATGCAAACGGACTTTATATTAGGCATCGATTACACTACTAACTCCTCACTAATACAGCAGATAGAACTTCCTGTCTTGTCAATGCTAATAATAGGAAAAGTTTTGACCTAGTGGCGCTCATATGAGGTTACATAAATTCTCCTTAAAATAACCATAAAAGACACAACCTTATTAAGGTTTACAAAAGGTCCACTAATGAATCAAAGTCATGAAACTTCAGCACAGACAAAATGGATGGATGTTAGAAACCATAATGTGTTGTTCTTCTTTACAGTGAAAGCTTTACTCTTGACCAAGTACCTCAAAGGGAAAAAAACATAGTGCAACACCAAATGGCAAAATGGATAAAATGTAATGATCCATTAAACTCACATAACACATACAAACGAGCGCATATTAATGAAAGCATCAGGGGTTCCCTCAATGGAATAACAGGCAGCAGTGGGTGGCTTTCCAAGGATAGTGAAGAGGGCACCAGTAAGTACCGGAACCAGTGGTCTCAATCCAAGAATCCAAGGTGGTCATTCCGAGTTGTTCGCTCGGTAAAAATCTTCGCATCGCAGCGATTTTCCGCTTAATGCGCATGCGCAATGTCCGCACTGCGACTGCGCCAAGTAAATTTTAGAGATGAGCGGGTTCGGTTTCTCTGAATCCGAACCCGCCAGAACTTCATGTTTTTTTTCACGGGTCCGAGCGACTCGGATCTTCCCGCCTTGCTCGGTTAACCCGAGCGCGCCCGAACGTCATCATGACGCTGTCGGATTCTCGCGAGGCTCGGATTCTATCGCGAGACTCGGATTCTATATAAGGAGCCGCGCGTCGCCGCCATTTTCACACGTGCATTGAGATTGATAGGGAGAGGACGTGGCTGGCGTCCTCTCCGTTTAGAATAGATTAGAGAGACACTTGATTTACTAATTTTGGGGAGCATTAGGAGTACTCAGTAGTGTACAGTGCAGAGTTTTGCTGATAGTGACCAGTGACCACCAGTTTTATTTATAATCCGTTCTCTGCCTGAAAAAAGCGATACACAGCACACAGTGACTCAGTCACATACCATATCTGTGTGCACTGCTCAGGCTCAGGCCAGTGTGCTGCATCATCTATTATCTATATATAATATTATATATATCTGTCTGACTGCTCAGCTCACACAGCTTATAATTGTGGGGGAGACTGGGGAGCACTACTGCAGTGCCAGTTATAGGTTATAGCAGGAGCCAGGAGTACATAATATATTATATAGTGAGTGACCACCAGACACACAGTGCAGTTTATTTAATATATCCGTTCTCTGCCTGAAAAAAGCGATACACACAGTGACTCAGTCAGTCACATACCATATCTGTGTGCACTGCTCAGGCTCAGGCCAGTGTGCTGCATCATCTATATATATTATATATCTGTCTGACTGCTCAGCTCACACAGCTTATAATTGTGGGGGAGACTGGGGAGCACTACTGCAGTGCCAGTTATAGGTTATAGCAGGAGCCAGGAGTACATAATATTATATTAAAATTAAACAGTGCACACTTTTGCTGCAGGAGTGCCACTGCCAGTGTGACTAGTGACCAGTGACCTGACCACCAGTATATATAATATTAGTAGTATACTATCTCTTTATCAACCAGTCTATATTAGCAGCAGACACAGTACAGTGCGGTAGTTCACGGCTGTGGCTACCTCTGTGTCGGCACTCGGCAGCCCGTCCATAATTGTATATACCACCTAACCGTGGTTTTTTTTTCTTTCTTTATACATACATACTAGTTACGAGTATACTATCTCTTTATCAACCAGTCTATATATTAGCAGCAGACACAGTACAGTGCGGTAGTTCACGGCTGTGGCTACCTCTGTGTCGGCACTCGGCAGCCCGTCCATAATTGTATATACCACCTAACCGTGGTTTTTTTTTCTTTCTTTATACATACATACTAGTTACGAGTATACTATCTCTTTATCAACCAGTCTATATATTAGCAGCAGACACAGTACAGTGCGGTAGTTCACGGCTGTGGCTACCTCTGTGTCGGCACTCGGCAGCCCGTCCATAATTGTATATACCACCTAACCGTGGTTTTTTTTTCTTTCTTTATACATACATACTAGTTACGAGTATACTATCTCTTTATCAACCAGTCTATATATTAGCAGCAGACACAGTACAGTGCGGTAGTTCACGGCTGTGGCTACCTCTGTGTCGGCACTCGGCAGCCCGTCCATAATTGTATATACCACCTAACCGTGGTTTTTTTTTCTTTCTTTATACATACATACTAGTTACGAGTATACTATCTCTTTATCAACCAGTCTATATATTAGCAGCAGACACAGTACAGTGCGGTAGTTCACGGCTGTGGCTACCTCTGTGTCGGCACTCGGCAGCCCGTCCATAATTGTATATACCACCTAACCGTGGTTTTTTTTTCTTTCTTTATACATACATACTAGTTACGAGTATACTATCTCTTTATCAACCAGTCTATATTAGCAGCAGACACAGTACAGTGCGGTAGTTCACGGCTGTGGCTACCTCTGTGTCGGCACTCGGCAGCCCGTCCATAATTGTATATACCACCTAACCGTGGTTTTTTTTTCTTTCTTTATACATACATACTAGTTACGAGTATACTATCTCTTTATCAACCAGTCTATATATTAGCAGCAGACACAGTACAGTGCGGTAGTTCACGGCTGTGGCTACCTCTGTGTCGGCACTCGGCAGCCCGTCCATAATTGTATATACCACCTAACCGTGGTTTTTTTTTCTTTCTTTATACATACATACTAGTTACGAGTATACTATCTCTTTATCAACCAGTCTATATATTAGCAGCAGACACAGTACAGTGCGGTAGTTCACGGCTGTGGCTACCTCTGTGTCGGCACTCGGCAGCCCGTCCATAATTGTATATACCACCTAACCGTGGTTTTTTTTTCTTTCTTTATACATACATACTAGTTACGAGTATACTATCTCTTTATCAACCAGTCTATATATTAGCAGCAGACACAGTACAGTGCGGTAGTTCACGGCTGTGGCTACCTCTGTGTCGGCACTCGGCAGCCCGTCCATAATTGTATATACCACCTAACCGTGGTTTTTTTTTCTTTCTTTATACATACATACTAGTTACGAGTATACTATCTCTTTATCAACCAGTCTATATATTAGCAGCAGACACAGTACAGTGCGGTAGTTCACGGCTGTGGCTACCTCTGTGTCGGCACTCGGCAGCCCGTCCATAATTGTATATACCACCTAACCGTGGTTTTTTTTTCTTTCTTTATACATACATACTAGTTACGAGTATACTATCTCTTTATCAACCAGTCTATATATTAGCAGCAGACACAGTACAGTGCGGTAGTTCACGGCTGTGGCTACCTCTGTGTCGGCACTCGGCAGCCCGTCCATAATTGTATACTAGTATCCAATCCATCCATCTCCATTGTTTACCTGAGGTGCCTTTTAGTTGTGCCTATTAAAATATGGAGAACAAAAATGTTGAGGTTCCAAAATTAGGGAAAGATCAAGATCCACTTCCACCTCGTGCTGAAGCTGCTGCCACTAGTCATGGCCGAGACGATGAAATGCCAGCAACGTCGTCTGCCAAGGCCGATGCCCAATGGCATAGTACAGAGCATGTCAAAACCAAAACACCAAATATCAGTAAAAAAAGGACTCCAAAACCTAAAATAAAATTGTCGGAGGAGAAGCGTAAACTTGCCAATATGCCATTTACCACACGGAGTGGCAAGGAACGGCTGAGGCCCTGGCCTATGTTCATGGCTAGTGGTTCAGCTTCACATGAGGATGGAAGCACTCAGCCTCTCGCTAGAAAACTGAAAAGACTCAAGCTGGCAAAAGCACCGCAAAGAACTGTGCGTTCTTTGAAATCCCAAATCCACAAGGAGAGTCCAATTGTGTCGGTTGCGATGCCTGACCTTCCCAACACTGGACGTGAAGAGCATGCGCCTTCCACCATTTGCACGCCCCCTGCAAGTGCTGGAAGGAGCACCCGCAGTCCAGTTCCTGATAGTCAGATTGAAGATGTCAGTGTTGAAGTACACCAGGATGAGGAGGATATGGGTGTTGCTGGCGCTGGGGAGGAAATTGACCAGGAGGATTCTGATGGTGAGGTGGTTTGTTTAAGTCAGGCACCCGGGGAGACACCTGTTGTCCGTGGGAGGAATATGGCCGTTGACATGCCAGGTGAAAATACCAAAAAAATCAGCTCTTCGGTGTGGAGGTATTTCACCAGAAATGCGGACAACAGGTGTCAAGCCGTGTGTTCCCTTTGTCAAGCTGTAATAAGTAGGGGTAAGGACGTTAACCACCTCGGAACATCCTCCCTTATACGTCACCTGCAGCGCATTCATAATAAGTCAGTGACAAGTTCAAAAACTTTGGGTGACAGCGGAAGCAGTCCACTGACCAGTAAATCCCTTCCTCTTGTAACCAAGCTCACGCAAACCACCCCACCAACTCCCTCAGTGTCAATTTCCTCCTTCCCCAGGAATGCCAATAGTCCTGCAGGCCATGTCACTGGCAATTCTGACGAGTCCTCTCCTGCCTGGGATTCCTCCGATGCATCCTTGCGTGTAACGCCTACTGCTGCTGGCGCTGCTGTTGTTGCCGCTGGGAGTCGATGGTCATCCCAGAGGGGAAGTCGTAAGCCCACTTGTACTACTTCCAGTAAGCAATTGACTGTTCAACAGTCCTTTGCGAGGAAGATGAAATATCACAGCAGTCATCCTACTGCAAAGCGGATAACTGAGTCCTTGACAACTATGTTGGTGTTAGACGTGCGTCCGGTATCCGCCGTTAGTTCACAGGGAACTAGACAATTTATTGAGGCAGTGTGCCCCCGTTACCAAATACCATCTAGGTTCCACTTCTCTAGGCAGGCGATACCGAGAATGTACACGGACGTCAGAAAAAGACTCACCAGTGTCCTAAAAAATGCAGTTGTACCCAATGTCCACTTAACCACGGACATGTGGACAAGTGGAGCAGGGCAGGGTCAGGACTATATGACTGTGACAGCCCACTGGGTAGATGTATGGACTCCCGCCGCAAGAACAGCAGCGGCGGCACCAGTAGCAGCATCTCGCAAACGCCAACTCTTTCCTAGGCAGGCTACGCTTTGTATCACCGCTTTCCAGAATACGCACACAGCTGAAAACCTCTTACGGCAACTGAGGAAGATCATCGCGGAATGGCTTACCCCAATTGGACTCTCCTGTGGATTTGTGGCATCGGACAACGCCAGCAATATTGTGTGTGCATTAAATATGGGCAAATTCCAGTACGTCCCATGTTTTGCACATACCTTGAATTTGGTGGTGCAGAATTTTTTAAAAAACGACAGGGGCGTGCAAGAGATGCTGTCGGTGGCCAGAAAAATTGCGGGACACTTTCGGCGTACAGGCACCACGTACAGAAGACTGGAGCACCACCAAAAACTACTGAACCTGCCCTGCCATCATCTGAAGCAAGAAGTGGTAACGAGGTGGAATTCAACCCTCTATATGCTTCAGAGGTTGGAGGAGCAGCAAAAGGCCATTCAAGCCTATACAATTGAGCACGATATAGTAGGTGGAATGCACCTGTCTCAAGTGCAGTGGAGAATGATTTCAACGTTGTGCAAGGTTCTGATGCCCTTTGAACTTGCCACACGTGAAGTCAGTTCAGACACTGCCAGCCTGAGTCAGGTCATTCCCCTCATCAGGCTTTTGCAGAAGAAGCTGGAGGCATTGAAGAAGGAGCTAAAAGGGAGCGATTCCGCTAGGCATGTGGGACTTGTGGATGCAGCCCTTAATTCGCTTAACAAGGATTCACGGGTGGTCAATCTGTTGAAATCAGAGCACTACATTTTGGCCACCGTGCTCGATCCTAGATTTAAAGCCTACCTTGGATCTCTCTTTCTGGCAGACACAGGTCTGCTGGGGTTGAAAGACCTGCTGGTGACAAAATTGTCAAGTCAAGCGGAACGCGACCTGTCAACATCTCCTCCTTCACATTCTCCCGCAACTGGGGGTGCGAGGAAAAGGCTCAGAATTCCGAGCCCACCCGCTGGCGGTGATGCAGGGCAGTCTGGAGCGACTGCTGATGCTGACATCTGGTCCGGACTGAAGGACCTGACAACGATTACGGACATGTCGTCTACTGTCACTGCATATGATTCTCTCAACATTGATAGAATGGTGGAGGATTATATGAGTGACCGCATCCAAGTAGGCACGTCACACAGTCCGTACTTATACTGGCAGGAAAAAGAGGCAATTTGGAGGCCCTTGCACAAACTGGCTTTATTCTACCTAAGTTGCCCTCCCACAAGTGTGTACTCCGAAAGAGTGTTTAGTGCCGCCGCTCACCTTGTCAGCAATCGGCGTACGAGGTTACATCCAGAAAATGTGGAGAAGATGATGTTCATTAAAATGAATTATAATCCATTCCTCCGCGGAGACATTGACCAGCAGCAATTGCCTCCACAAAGTACACAGGGAGCTGAGATGGTGGATTCCAGTGGGGACGAATTGATAATCTGTGAGGAGGGGGATGTACACGGTGATATATCGGAGGGTGAAGATGAGGTGGACATCTTGCCTCTGTAGAGCCAGTTTGTGCAAGGAGAGATTAATTGCTTCTTTTTTGGGGGGGGTCCAAACCAACCCGTCATATCAGTCACAGTCGTGTGGCAGACCCTGTCACTGAAATGATGGGTTGGTTAAAGTGTGCATGTCCTGTTTTGTTTACACAACATAAGGGTGGGTGGGAGGGCCCAAGGACAATTCCATCTTGCACCTCTTTTTTCTTTTCTTTTTCTTTGCATCATGTGCTGATTGGGGAGGGTTTTTTGGAAGGGACATCCTGCGTGACACTGCAGTGCCACTCCTAGATGGGCCCGGTGTTTGTGTCGGCCACTAGGGTCGCTAATCTTACTCACACAGTCAGCTACCTCATTGCGCCTCTTTTTTTCTTTGCATCATGTGCTGTTTGGGGAGGGTTTTTTGGAAGGAACATCCTGCGTGACACTGCAGTGCCACTCCTAGATGGGCCCGGTGTTTGTGTCGGCCACTAGGGTCGCTAATCTTACTCACACAGTCAGCTACCTCATTGCGCCTCTTTTTTTCTTTGCGTCATGTGCTGTTTGGGGAGGGTTTTTTGGAAGGGACATCCTGCGTGACACTGCAGTGCCACTCCTAGATGGGCCCGGTGTTTGTGTCGGCCACTAGGGTCGCTAATCTTACTCACACAGCTACCTCATTGCGCCTCTTTTTTTCTTTGCGTCATGTGCTGTTTGGGGAGGGTTTTTTGGAAGGGACATCCTGCGTGACACTGCAGTGCCACTCCTAGATGGGCCCGGTGTTTGTGTCGGCCACTAGGGTCGCTAATCTTACTCACACAGCTACCTCATTGCGCCTCTTTTTTTCTTTGCGTCATGTGCTGTTTGGGGAGGGTTTTTTGGAAGGGCCATCCTACGTGACACTGCAGTGCCACTCCTAGATGGGCCCGGTGTTTGTGTCGGCCACTAGGGTCGCTAATCTTACTCACACAGCTACCTCATTGCGCCTCTTTTTTTCTTTGCGTCATGTGCTGTTTGGGGAGGGTTTTTTGGAAGGGCCATCCTGCGTGACACTGCAGTGCCACTCCTAGATGGGCCCGGTGTTTGTGTCGGCCACTAGGGTCGCTAATCTTACTCACACAGCTACCTCATTGCGCCTCTTTTTTTCTTTGCGTCATGTGCTGTTTGGGGAGGGTTTTTTGGAAGGGACATCCTGCGTGACACTGCAGTGCCACTCCTAGATGGGCCCGGTGTTTGTGTCGGCCACTAGGGTCGCTTATCTTACTCACACAGCGACCTCGGTGCAAATTTTAGGACTAAAAATAATATTGTGAGGTGTGAGGTATTCAGAATAGACTGAAAATGAGTGTAAATTATGGTTTTTGAGGTTAATAATACTTTGGGATCAAAATGACCCCCAAATTCTATGATTTAAGCTGTTTTTTAGTGTTTTTTGAAAAAAACACCCGAATCCAAAACACACCCGAATCCAACAAAAAAAATTCGGTGAGGTTTTGCCAAAACGCGGTCGAACCCAAAACACGGCCGCGGAACCGAACACAAAACCAAAACACAAAACCCGAAAAATTTCAGGCGCTCATCTCTAGTAAATTTGCTATGCAGTTAGAAATTTTACTCACGACTTTTTCATCGTTCTGGCGATCGTAATGTGATTGACAGGAAATGGGTGTTACTGGGCGGAAACAGGCCGTTTTATGGGCGTGTGGAAAAAACGCCACCGTTTCCGGAAAAAACGCAGGAGTGGCCGGAGAAACGGAGGAGTGTCTGGCCGAACGCTGGGTGTGTTTGTGACGTCAAACCAGGAACGACAAGCAGTGAAATGATCGCAGATGCCGAGTAAGTCTGGAGCTACTCAGAAACTGCTACGAGGTGTGTAATCGCAATATTGCGAATACATCGTTCGCAATTTTAAGATGCTAAGATTCACTCCCAGTAGGCGGCGGCTTAGCATGAGCAAATCTGCTAAAATCCGCTTGCGAGCGAACAACTCGGAATGACCACCCAAGTGTGATCATCCCGCAGCTGCAACTCCAGTCCAAAAAGGGTCCCCAAAAAGTCACACATTTCGAACCCCCACATCTGCGGTCTTCATCAGAAGCATGGTGAGTACTGACAGAAGGCATATATATACACCCTGATCAATAAAGGTTATGCTGGCCATAAAAATGTAGGTACAACACTTAAAAATGACCCTATAGAGAAGCTAGGCATTTTCAACCAGTGTGCCGTGGCACACTAGTGTGCCGCGACCAGTTGCAAGGTGTGCCGCGGAGCCAGAGCAGCTTCCTGCACCTTCAGAGTGAACTGTTGGCCCGGGCTCTTTTTACAGGATCAGTCGTGCTCCGGCCGTGACCTATGCCTTGGTGACGCGGCGGTGTGATATCATAGGTCACGGCCGCCACGTCTCACCACCCAGCCAGCCCACCCACCTGCATACACATCTTCTAGTTCCTGCCTCAGCTTTCCTTGCCCACCCACATCCACACCTGCCCGACCGCCCGCTGCTCAGTATTCGCAGCACTCAACTATGAACAACGCCCGCCACTGAGTGACAGGGAGGAGGACAGCTGACCGTTAGGGGCTAATATTTGTTATTTTTATTCTCCTGTGGAGAACAATAGGATTTATGGGGGGAACAATGTGAATAATTCATGTGGGGAGCAATAGGATTTATGTAGGGAGCAACATGATTTATGTGGGGAGCAATGTGATTGTTTTTTCTGTATAGGCCAATGTGTGTGTGGATTTGATTTTTACTGTGAGGGCCAATGTGTGTGTTTTTTGTTTTTTTCCTGTGGGGAACTGATGGTGTTCCTTGGCAATTTTAAAATATTGTTCGGTGTGCCGCAAGTAAAAAAAGGTTGAAAATCACTGAGCTATACAAACACCAATATTCTGTAGAAGCATCCAGACGCAGGACTAGAGGCACGGTGTGTTATCCCGCGTTTCACAAAACAGAAAGTGCCGATGTCCGCGTTTAAAAAAACTCCTCTGTATCAAAATCAATAGCGGAAGTGCCGTGTGTCCAAGTGCATTCCACGCGGTTTGAGGTCATTAGCGCTTCCATCCGGCGGCGGAAATGGCATGCGTTCCAGTTGCGTTTTTTAACTGACATCCATCTTGGAACCAATAGGGACGGAGACAGTTATCCCATTGGTGGAGCGATGTGTACAACGAAAACAATTTTCAATAGTGGAACGATGTATCACGGAACGTGGGGAAATGTATGCGTTGTTTTCCATGTTAATAATGTGCCAGCATTTCACAGAAAATTGTGGGTGGAGTTTCATGAAGGGTCCATATAAAAAAGAAAAGATGAAGCATATTAAGAACATATAATAGAACAGAGGGTCAGGATCACAAAAAAAAAAACATTTTAACTCAAACTCTTCGTCTACCAATCTGTACAATTGTTTTAACAAACAGCAAATGTCTGCCCTTGATTAACTGCAAATAATACGGCTAGCTGTGTCTTATTTCCGCTCTGCAAATGTTCACAATTACATGAATACTTAATTACTGTATTCATCCGAAAACGCCCTTTCCCATCTTTTTGCACTTCTTCAGTTGCAAGGTTTTCAGCATTGATGCATGCAGGTCTGCAACTACTCATTCAAATGCATTCCCTACCCAGACATGCAGGGGGGGCTTGTTCAGATTCCTAGTTGCGCTAAAACAAGATGTCCGCTACGGACGCAAATTTAAACAATCGCCGCTTCGGCTTCACGCTACGTCTTAGCTGGCACAATGGACGCACACAAAGGACGCCATGTGTGGTTCAGTATGCAAAAACCCAATAGAAAGTGAATGCGACACCAATTGTAGTTATTAATGTTGTAGTCCAACGCATCAACAGTTTGTTTACTAATTCAAGTAAAGGTAAAACAATACAATGAAAGCTACAGCCAATACATATATACTAGAGATGAGCGGGTTCGGTTTCTCTGAATCCGAACCCGCCCGAACTTCATGTTTTTTTTCACGGGTCCGAGCAGACTCGGATCCTCCCGCCTTGCTCGGTTAACCCGAGCGCGCCCGAACGTCATCATGACGCTGTCGGATTCTCGCGAGACTCGGATTCTATATAAGGAGCCGTGCGTCGCCGCCATTTTCACACGTGCATTGAGATTGATAGGGAGAGGACGTGGCTGGCGTCCTCTCCATTTAGATTATAAGAGAGAGAGATTTACTGGAGTTTAGGACTAGGAGGAGTACTGTAGAAGTGTAGAGAGTGCAGAGAGTTTACTAGTGAGTGACCACCAGACAGTGCAGTTTATTTAATATATCCGTTCTCTGCCTGAAAAAAGCGATACACACAGTGACTCAGTCACATACCATATCTGTGTGCACTGCTCAGGCTCAGCCCAGTGTGCTGCATCATCTATATATATTATATATCTGTCTGACTGCTCAGCTCACACAGCTTATAATTGTGGGGGAGACTGGGGAGCACTGCAGTGCCAGTTATAGGTTATAGCAGGAGCCAGGAGTACATAATATTATATAGTGAGTGACCACCAGACAGTGCAGTTTATTTAATATATCCGTTCTCTGCCTGAAAAAAGCGATACACACAGTGACTCAGTCACATACCATATCTGTGTGCACTGCTCAGGCTCAGCCCAGTGTGCTGCATCATCTATATATATTATATATCTGTCTGACTGCTCAGCTCACACAGCTTATAATTGTGGGGGAGACTGGGGAGCACTGCAGTGCCAGTTATAGGTTATAGCAGGAGCCAGGAGTACATAATATTATATTAAAATTAAACAGTGCACACTTTTGCTGCAGGAGTGCCACTGCCAGTGTGACTGACCAGTGACCTGACCACACTGACCACCAGTATAGTTAGTAGTATACTTATATTGTGATTGCCTGAAAAAGTTAAACACTCATCGTGTGACTTCACTTGTGTGTTGTTTTTTTTTTTATTCTATAAAAATAAAACTCATTCTGCTGACAGACAGTGTCCAGCAGGTCCGTCATTATATAATATATAATATATACCTGTCCGGCTGCAGTAGTGATATATATATATTTTTTATATCATTTATCATCCAGTCGCAGCAGACACAGTACGGTAGTTCACGGCTGTGGCTACCTCTGTGTCTGCACTCGGCAGGCAGTCCGTCCATAATTGTATACCACCTAACCGTGGTTTTTTTTTCTTCTTTATACATACATACTACTACGACATCTCTTTATCAACCAGTCTATATTAGCAGCAGACACAGTACAGTACGGTAGTTCACGGCTGTGGCTACCTCTGTGTCTGCACTCGGCAGGCAGTCCGTCCATAATTGTATACCACCTAACCGTGGTTTTTTTTTCTTTCTTCTTTATACATACATAGTTACATAGACATCTCTTTATCAACCAGTCTATATTAGCAGCAGACACAGTACAGTACGGTAGTTCACGGCTGTGGCTACCTCTGTGTCTGCACTCGGCAGGCAGTCCGTCCATAATTGTATACCACCTAACCGTGGTTTTTTTTTCTTTCTTCTTTATACATACATAGTTACATAGACATCTCTTTATCAACCAGTCTATATTAGCAGCAGACACAGTACAGTACGGTAGTTCACGGCTGTGGCTACCTCTGTGTCTGCACTCGGCAGGCAGTCCATAATTGTATACTAGTATCCATCTCCATTGTTTACCTGAGGTGCCTTTTAGTTGTGCCTATTAAAATATGGAGAACAAAAAAGTTGAGGTTCCAAAATTAGGGAAAGATCAAGATCCACTTCCACCTCGTGCTGAAGCTGCTGCCACTAGTCATGGCCGAGACGATGAAATGCCAGCAACGTCGTCTGCCAAGGCCGATGCCCAATGTCATAGTACAGAGCATGTCAAATCCAAAACACCAAATATCAGAAAAAAAAGGACTCCAAAACCTAAAATAAAATTGTCGGAGGAGAAGCGTAAACTTGCCAATATGCCATTTACCACACGGAGTGGCAAGGAACGGCTGAGGCCCTGGCCTATGTTCATGGCTAGTGGTTCAGCTTCACATGAGGATGGAAGCACTCAGCCTCTCGCTAGAAAAATGAAAAGACTCAAGCTGGCAAAAGCAGCACAGCAAAGAACTGTGCATTCTTCGAAATCCCAAATCCACAAGGAGAGTCCAATTGTGTCGGTTGCGATGCCTGACCTTCCCAACACTGGACGTGAAGAGCATGCGCCTTCCACCATTTGCACGCCCCCTGCAAGTGCTGGAAGGAGCACCCGCAGTCCAGTTCCTGATAGTCAGATTGAAGATGTCAGTGTTGAAGTACACCAGGATGAGGAGGATATGGGTGTTGCTGGCGCTGGGGAGGAAATTGACCAGGAGGATTCTGATGGTGAGGTGGTTTGTTTAAGTCAGGCACCCGGGGAGACACCTGTTGTCCGTGGGAGGAATATGGCCGTTGACATGCCAGGTGAAAATACCAAAAAAATCAGCTCTTCGGTGTGGAGGTATTTCACCAGAAATGCGGACAACAGGTGTCAAGCCGTGTGTTCCCTTTGTCAAGCTGTAATAAGTAGGGGTAAGGACGTTAACCACCTCGGAACATCCTCCCTTATACGTCACCTGCAGCGCATTCATAATAAGTCAGTGACAAGTTCAAAAACTTTGGGTGACAGCGGAAGCAGTCCACTGACCAGTAAATCCCTTCCTCTTGTAACCAAGCTCATGCAAACCACCCCACCAACTCCCTCAGTGTCAATTTCCTCCATCCCCAGGAATGCCAATAGTCCTGCAGGCCATGTCACTGGCAATTCTGACGATTCCTCTCCTGCCTGGGATTCCTCCGATGCATCCTTGCGTGTAACGCCTACTGCTGCTGGCGCTGCTGTTGTTGCTGCTGGGAGTCGATGGTCATCCCAGAGGGGAAGTCGTAAGCCCACTTGTACTACTTCCAGTAAGCAATTGACTGTTCAACAGTCCTTTGCGAGGAAGATGAAATTTCACAGCAGTCATCCTGCTGCAAAGCGGATAACTGAGGCCTTGACAACTATGTTGGTGTTAGACGTGCGTCCGGTATCCGCCGTTAGTTCACAGGGAACTAGACAATTTATTGAGGCAGTGTGCCCCCGTTACCAAATACCATCTAGGTTCCACTTCTCTAGGCAGGCGATACCGAGAATGTACACGGACGTCAGAAAAAGACTCACCAGTGTCCTAAAAAATGCAGTTGTACCCAATGTCCACTTAACCACGGACATGTGGACAAGTGGAGCAGGGCAGGGTCAGGACTATATGACTGTGACAGCCCACTGGGTAGATGTATGGACTCCCGCCGCAAGAACAGCAGCGGCGGCACCAGTAGCAGCATCTCGCAAACGCCAACTCTTTCCTAGGCAGGCTACGCTTTGTATCACCGCTTTCCAGAATACGCACACAGCTGAAAACCTCTTACGGCAACTGAGGAAGATCATCGCGGAATGGCTTACCCCAATTGGACTCTCCTGTGGATTTGTGGCATCGGACAACGCCAGCAATATTGTGTGTGCATTAAATATGGGCAAATTCCAGCACGTCCCATGTTTTGCACATACCTTGAATTTGGTGGTGCAGAATTTTTTAAAAAACGACAGGGGCGTGCAAGAGATGCTGTCGGTGGCCAGAAGAATTGCGGGACACTTTCGGCGTACAGGCACCACGTACAGAAGACTGGAGCACCACCAAAAACTACTGAACCTGCCCTGCCATCATCTGAAGCAAGAAGTGGTAACGAGGTGGAATTCAACCCTCTATATGCTTCAGAGGTAGGAGGAGCAGCAAAAGGCCATTCAAGCCTATACAATTGAGCACGATATAGTAGGTGGAATGCACCTGTCTCAAGCGCAGTGGAGAATGATTTCAACGTTGTGCAAGGTTCTGATGCCCTTTGAACTTGCCACACGTGAAGTCAGTTCAGACACTGCCAGCCTGAGTCAGGTCATTCCCCTCATCAGGCTTTTGCAGAAGAAGCTGGAGACATTGAAGAAGGAGCTAACACGGAGCGATTCCGCTAGGCATGTGGGACTTGTGGATGGAGCCCTTAATTCGCTTAACAAGGATTCACGGGTGGTCAATCTGTTGAAATCAGAGCACTACATTTTGGCCACCGTGCTCGATCCTAGATTTAAAGCCTACCTTGGATCTCTCTTTCCGGCAGACACAAGTCTGCTGGGGTTGAAAGACCTGCTGGTGACAAAATTGTCAAGTCAAGCGGAACGCGACCTGTCAACATCTCCTCCTTCACATTCTCCCGCAACTGGGGGTGCGAGGAAAAGGCTCAGAATTCCGAGCCCACCCGCTGGCGGTGATGCAGGGCAGTCTGGAGCGACTGCTGATGCTGACATCTGGTCCGGACTGAAGGACCTGACAACGATTACGGACATGTCGTCTACTGTCACTGCATATGATTCTCTCAACATTGATAGAATGGTGGAGGATTATATGAGTGACCGCATCCAAGTAGGCACGTCACACAGTCCGTACTTATACTGGCAGGAAAAAGAGGCAATTTGGAGGCCCTTGCACAAACTGGCTTTATTCTACCTAAGTTGCCCTCCCACAAGTGTGTACTCCGAAAGAGTGTTTAGTGCCGCCGCTCACCTTGTCAGCAATCGGCGTACGAGGTTACATCCAGAAAATGTGGAGAAGATGATGTTCATTAAAATGAATTATAATCAATTCCTCCGCGGAGACATTGACCAGCAGCAATTGCCTCCACAAAGTACACAGGGAGCTGAGATGGTGGATTCCAGTGGGGACGAATTGATAATCTGTGAGGAGGGGGATGTACACGGTGATATATCGGAGGGTGATGATGAGGTGGACATCTTGCCTCTGTAGAGCCAGTTTGTGCAAGGAGAGATTAATTGCTTCTTTTTTGGGGGGGGTCCAAACCAACCCGTCATATCAGTCACAGTCGTGTGGCAGACCCTGTCACTGAAATGATGGGTTGGTTAAAGTGTGCATGTCCTGTTTTGTTTATACAACATAAGGGTGGGTGGGAGGGCCCAAGGACAATTCCATCTTGCACCTCTTTTTTCTTTTCTTTTTCTTTGCATCATGTGCTGATTGGGGAGGGTTTTTTGGAAGGGACATCCTGCGTGACACTGCAGTGCCACTCCTAAATGGGCCCGGTGTTTGTGTCGGCCACTAGGGTCGCTAATCTTACTCACACAGTCAGCTACCTCATTGCGCCTCTTTTTTTCTTTGCGTCATGTGCTGTTTGGGGAGGGTTTTTTGGAAGGGACATCCTGCGTGACACTGCAGTGCCACTCCTAGATGGGCCCGGTGTTTGTGTCGGCCACTAGGGTCGCTAATCTTACTCACACAGCTACCTCATTGCGCCTCTTTTTTTCTTTGCGTCATGTGCTGTTTGGGGAGGGTTTTTTGGAAGGGACATCCTGCGTGACACTGCAGTGCCACTCCTAGATGGGCCCGGTGTTTGTGTCGGCCACTAGGGTCGCTAATCTTACTCACACAGCTACCTCATTGCGCCTCTTTTTTTCTTTGCGTCATGTGCTGTTTGGGGAGGGTTTTTTGGAAGGGCCATCCTGCGTGACACTGCAGTGCCACTCCTAGATGGGCCCGGTGTTTGTGTCGGCCACTAGGGTCGCTAATCTTACTCACACAGCTACCTCATTGCGCCTCTTTTTTTCTTTGCGTCATGTGCTGTTTGGGGAGGGTTTTTTGGAAGGGACATCCTGCGTGACACTGCAGTGCCACTCCTAGATGGGCCCGGTGTTTGTGTCGGCCACTAGGGTCGCTTATCTTACTCACACAGCGACCTCGGTGCAAATTTTAGGACTAAAAATAATATTGTGAGGTGTGAGGTATTCAGAATAGACTGAAAATGAGTGTAAATTATGGTTTTTGAGGTTAATAATACTTTGGGATCAAAATGACCCCCAAATTCTATGATTTAAGCTGTTTTTTAGTGTTTTTTGAAAAAAACACCCGAATCCAAAACACACCCGAATCCGACAAAAAAAATTCGGTGAGGTTTTGCCAAAACGCGTTCGAACCCAAAACACGGCCGCGAAACCGAACCCAAAACCAAAACACAAAACCCGAAAAATTTCAGGTGCTCATCTCTAATATATACGCCAGCGCTCCTGGATCCAGGTCTCAGTCGTCTAGCAAGATGACCTCTGATAAAGGTGACTGAAACCTGGGCCAGGTGCGTGTCTTTTTATACAATGTTCCAAAAACAGTACAATGGGGAATGTAAGATCTTCTTCCATTGGTCCAGGGGCGGGACCTATTCAGTACACCATGGGTCCTTGGTCAGTTCGAAAACTGGGCGATGCTTAATCTCGGGATGTGTTTACAGTTGTTTACCTCTGGGCTCCCTCCTAAAGACCAGTTCAAACCGACCACAATATCATACAGGAATATACATGAATCCGGTATATCTAACAACTTGTTGCCGCAATATGTGACAATTAGAGATGAGCGGGTTCGGTTTCTCTGAATCCGAACCCGCCAGAACTTCATGTTTTTTTTCACGGGTCCGAGCGACTCGGATCTTCCCGCCTTGCTCGGTTAACCCGAGCGCGCCCGAACGTCATCATGACGCTGTCGGATTCTCGCGAGGCTCGGATTCTATCGCGAGACTCGGATTCTATATAAGGAGCCGCGCGTCGCCGCCATTTTCACACGTGCATTGAGATTGATAGGGAGAGGACGTGGCTGGCGTCCTCTCCGTTTAGACACTTGATTTACTAATTTTGGGGAGCATTAGGAGTACTCAGTAGTGTACAGTGCAGAGTTTTGCTGATAGTGACCAGTGACCACCACTTTTATTTATAATCCGTTCTCTGCCTGAAAAAAGCGATACACAGCACACAGTGACTCAGTCACATACATACCATATCTGTGTGCACTGCTCAGGCTCAGGCCAGTGTGCTGCATCATCTATATATATTATATATCTGTCTGACTGCTCAGCTCACACAGCTTATAATTGTGGGGGAGACTGGGGAGCACTACTGCAGTGCCAGTTATAGGTTATAGCAGGAGCCAGGAGTACATAATATTATATTAAAATTAAACAGTGCACACTTTTGCTGCAGGAGTGCCACTGCCAGTGTGACTAGTGACCAGTGACCTGACCACCAGTATATAATATTAGTAGTATACTATCTCTTTATCAACCAGTCTATATTAGCAGCAGACACAGTACAGTGCGGTAGTTCACGGCTGTGGCTACCTCTGTGTCGGCACTCGGCAGCCCGTCCATAATTGTATATACCAGTGACCTAACCGTGGTTTTTTTTTCTTTCTTTATACATACATACTAGTTACGAGTATACTATCTCTTTATCAACCAGTCTATATATTAGCAGCAGACACAGTACAGTGCGGTAGTTCACGGCTGTGGCTACCTCTGTGTCGGCACTCGGCAGCCCGTCCATAATTGTATATACCACCTAACCGTGGTTTTTTTTTCTTTCTTTATACATACATACTAGTTACGAGTATACTATCTCTTTATCAACCAGTCTATATATTAGCAGCAGACACAGTACAGTGCGGTAGTTCACGGCTGTGGCTACCTCTGTGTCGGCACTCGGCAGCCCGTCCATAATTGTATATACCACCTAACCGTGGTTTTTTTTTCTTTCTTTATACATACATACTAGTTACGAGTATACTATCTCTTTATCAACCAGTCTATATATTAGCAGCAGACACAGTACAGTGCGGTAGTTCACGGCTGTGGCTACCTCTGTGTCGGCACTCGGCAGCCCGTCCATAATTGTATATACCACCTAACCGTGGTTTTTTTTTCTTTCTTTATACATACATACTAGTTACGAGTATACTATCTCTTTATCAACCAGTCTATATATTAGCAGCAGACACAGTACAGTGCGGTAGTTCACGGCTGTGGCTACCTCTGTGTCGGCACTCGGCAGCCCGTCCATAATTGTATATACCACCTAACCGTGGTTTTTTTTTCTTTCTTTATACATACATACTAGTTACGAGTATACTATCTCTTTATCAACCAGTCTATATATTAGCAGCAGACACAGTACAGTGCGGTAGTTCACGGCTGTGGCTACCTCTGTGTCGGCACTCGGCAGCCCGTCCATAATTGTATATACCACCTAACCGTGGTTTTTTTTTCTTTCTTTATACATACATACTAGTTACGAGTATACTATCTCTTTATCAACCAGTCTATATATTAGCAGCAGACACAGTACAGTGCGGTAGTTCACGGCTGTGGCTACCTCTGTGTCGGCACTCGGCAGCCCGTCCATAATTGTATATACCACCTAACCGTGGTTTTTTTTTCTTTCTTTATACATACATACTAGTTACGAGTATACTATCTCTTTATCAACCAGTCTATATATTAGCAGCAGACACAGTACAGTGCGGTAGTTCACGGCTGTGGCTACCTCTGTGTCGGCACTCGGCAGCCCGTCCATAATTGTATATACCACCTAACCGTGGTTTTTTTTCTTTCTTTATACATACATACTAGTTACGAGTATACTATCTCTTTATCAACCAGTCTATATATTAGCAGCAGACACAGTACAGTGCGGTAGTTCACGGCTGTGGCTACCTCTGTGTCGGCACTCGGCAGCCCGTCCATAATTGTATACTAGTATCCAATCCATCCATCTCCATTGTTTACCTGAGGTGCCTTTTAGTTGTGCCTATTAAAATATGGAGAACAAAAATGTTGAGGTTCCAAAATTAGGGAAAGATCAAGATCCACTTCCACCTCGTGCTGAAGCTGCTGCCACTAGTCATGGCCGAGACGATGAAATGCCAGCAACGTCGTCTGCCAAGGCCGATGCCCAATGGCATAGTACAGAGCATGTCAAAACCAAAACACCAAATATCAGTAAAAAAAGGACTCCAAAACCTAAAATAAAATTGTCGGAGGAGAAGCGTAAACTTGCCAATATGCCATTTACCACACGGAGTGGCAAGGAACGGCTGAGGCCCTGGCCTATGTTCATGGCTAGTGGTTCAGCTTCACATGAGGATGGAAGCACTCAGCCTCTCGCTAGAAAACTGAAAAGACTCAAGCTGGCAAAAGCACCGCAAAGAACTGTGCGTTCTTTGAAATCCCAAATCCACAAGGAGAGTCCAATTGTGTCGGTTGCGATGCCTGACCTTCCCAACACTGGACGTGAAGAGCATGCGCCTTCCACCATTTGCACGCCCCCTGCAAGTGCTGGAAGGAGCACCCGCAGTCCAGTTCCTGATAGTCAGATTGAAGATGTCAGTGTTGAAGTACACCAGGATGAGGAGGATATGGGTGTTGCTGGCGCTGGGGAGGAAATTGACCAGGAGGATTCTGATGGTGAGGTGGTTTGTTTAAGTCAGGCACCCGGGGAGACACCTGTTGTCCGTGGGAGGAATATGGCCGTTGACATGCCAGGTGAAAATACCAAAAAAATCAGCTCTTCGGTGTGGAGGTATTTCACCAGAAATGCGGACAACAGGTGTCAAGCCGTGTGTTCCCTTTGTCAAGCTGTAATAAGTAGGGGTAAGGACGTTAACCACCTCGGAACATCCTCCCTTATACGTCACCTGCAGCGCATTCATAATAAGTCAGTGACAAGTTCAAAAACTTTGGGTGACAGCGGAAGCAGTCCACTGACCAGTAAATCCCTTCCTCTTGTAACCAAGCTCACGCAAACCACCCCACCAACTCCCTCAGTGTCAATTTCCTCCTTCCCCAGGAATGCCAATAGTCCTGCAGGCCATGTCACTGGCAAGTCTGACGAGTCCTCTCCTGCCTGGGATTCCTCCGATGCATCCTTGCGTGTAACGCCTACTGCTGCTGGCGCTGCTGTTGTTGCCGCTGGGAGTCGATGGTCATCCCAGAGGGGAAGTCGTAAGCCCACTTGTACTACTTCCAGTAAGCAATTGACTGTTCAACAGTCCTTTGCGAGGAAGATGAAATATCACAGCAGTCATCCTACTGCAAAGCGGATAACTGAGTCCTTGACAACTATGTTGGTGTTAGACGTGCGTCCGGTATCCGCCGTTAGTTCACAGGGAACTAGACAATTTATTGAGGCAGTGTGCCCCCGTTACCAAATACCATCTAGGTTCCACTTCTCTAGGCAGGCGATACCGAGAATGTACACGGACGTCAGAAAAAGACTCACCAGTCTCCTAAAAAATGCAGTTGTACCCAATGTCCACTTAACCACGGACATGTGGACAAGTGGAGCAGGGCAGGGTCAGGACTATATGACTGTGACAGCCCACTGGGTAGATGTATGGACTCCCGCCGCAAGAACAGCAGCGGCGGCACCAGTAGCAGCATCTCGCAAACGCCAACTCTTTCCTAGGCAGGCTACGCTTTGTATCACCGCTTTCCAGAATACGCACACAGCTGAAAACCTCTTACGGCAACTGAGGAAGATCATCGCGGAATGGCTTACCCCAATTGGACTCTCCTGTGGATTTGTGGCATCGGACAACGCCAGCAATATTGTGTGTGCATTAAATATGGGCAAATTCCAGCACGTCCCATGTTTTGCACATACCTTGAATTTGGTGGTGCAGAATTTTTTAAAAAACAACAGGGGCGTGCAAGAGATGCTGTCGGTGGCCAGAAAAATTGCGGGACACTTTCGGCGTACAGGCACCACGTACAGAAGACTGGAGCACCACCAAAAACTACTGAACCTGCCCTGCCATCATCTGAAGCAAGAAGTGGTAACGAGGTGGAATTCAACCCTCTATATGCTTCAGAGGTTGGAGGAGCAGCAAAAGGCCATTCAAGCCTATACAATTGAGCACGATATAGGAGATGGAATGCACCTGTCTCAAGTGCAGTGGAGAATGATTTCAACGTTGTGCAAGGTTCTGATGCCCTTTGAACTTGCCACACGTGAAGTCAGTTCAGACACTGCCAGCCTGAGTCAGGTCATTCCCCTCATCAGGCTTTTGCAGAAGAAGCTGGAGGCATTGAAGAAGGAGCTAAAAGGGAGCGATTCCGCTAGGCATGTGGGACTTGTGGATGCAGCCCTTAATTCGCTTAACAAGGATTCACGGGTGGTCAATCTGTTGAAATCAGAGCACTACATTTTGGCCACCGTGCTCGATCCTAGATTTAAAGCCTACCTTGGATCTCTCTTTCCGGCAGACACAGGTCTGCTGGGGTTGAAAGACCTGCTGGTGACAAAATTGTCAAGTCAAGCGGAACGCGACCTGTCAACATCTCCTCCTTCACATTCTCCCGCAACTGGGGGTGCGAGGAAAAGGCTCAGAATTCCGAGCCCACCCGCTGGCGGTGATGCAGGGCAGTCTGGAGCGACTGCTGATGCTGACATCTGGTCCGGACTGAAGGACCTGACAACGATTACGGACATGTCGTCTACTGTCACTGCATATGATTCTCTCAACATTGATAGAATGGTGGAGGATTATATGAGTGACCGCATCCAAGTAGGCACGTCACACAGTCCGTACTTATACTGGCAGGAAAAAGAGGCAATTTGGAGGCCCTTGCACAAACTGGCTTTATTCTACCTAAGTTGCCCTCCCACAAGTGTGTACTCCGAAAGAGTGTTTAGTGCCGCCGCTCACCTTGTCAGCAATCGGCGTACGAGGTTACATCCAGAAAATGTGGAGAAGATGATGTTCATTAAAATGAATTATAATCAATTCCTCCACGGAGACATTGACCAGCAGCAATTGCCTCCACAAAGTACACAGGGAGCTGAGATGGTGGATTCCAGTGGGGACGAATTGATAATCTGTGAGGAGGGGGATGTACACGGTGATATATCGGAGGGTGAAGATGAGGTGGACATCTTGCCTCTGTAGAGCCAGTTTGTGCAAGGAGAGATTAATTGCTTCTTTTTTGGGGGGGGTCCAAACCAACCCGTCATATCAGTCACAGTCGTGTGGCAGACCCTGTCACTGAAATGATGGGTTGGTTAAAGTGTGCATGTCCTGTTTTGTTTATACAACATAAGGGTGGGTGGGAGGGCCCAAGGACAATTCCATCTTGCACCTCTTTTTTCTTTTCTTTTTCTTTGCATCATGTGCTGATTGGGGAGGGTTTTTTGGAAGGGACATCCTGCGTGACACTGCAGTGCCACTCCTAGATGGGCCCGGTGTTTGTGTCGGCCACTAGGGTCGCTAATCTTACTCACACAGTCAGCTACCTCATTGCGCCTCTTTTTTTCTTTGCGTCATGTGCTGTTTGGGGAGGGTTTTTTGGAAGGGACATCCTGCGTGACACTGCAGTGCCACTCCTAGATGGGCCCGGTGTTTGTGTCGGCCACTAGGGTCGCTAATCTTACTCACACAGCTACCTCATTGCGCCTCTTTTTTTCTTTGCGTCATGTGCTGTTTGGGGAGGGTTTTTTGGAAGGGACATCCTGCGTGACACTGCAGTGCCACTCCTAGATGTGCCCGGTGTTTGTGTCGGCCACTAGGGTCGCTAATCTTACTCACACAGCTACCTCATTGCGCCTCTTTTTTTCTTTGCGTCATGTGCTGTTTGGGGAGGGTTTTTTGGAAGGGACATCCTGCGTGACACTGCAGTGCCACTCCTAGATGGGCCCGGTGTTTGTGTCGGCCACTAGGGTCGCTAATCTTACTCACACAGCTACCTCATTGCGCCTCTTTTTTTCTTTGCGTCATGTGCTGTTTGGGGAGGGTTTTTTGGAAGGGACATCCTGCGTGACACTGCAGTGCCACTCCTAGATGGGCCCGGTGTTTGTGTCGGCCACTAGGGTCGCTAATCTTACTCACACAGTCAGCTACCTCATTGCGCCTCTTTTTTTCTTTGCGTCATGTGCTGTTTGGGGAGGGTTTTTTGGAAGGGACATCCTGCGTGACACTGCAGTGCCACTCCTAGATGGGCCCGGTGTTTGTGTCGGCCACTAGGGTCGCTAATCTTACTCACACAGCTACCTCATTGCGCCTCTTTTTTTCTTTGCGTCATGTGCTGTTTGGGGAGGGTTTTTTGGAAGGGACATCCTGCGTGACACTGCAGTGCCACTCCTAGATGGGCCCGGTGTTTGTGTCGGCCACTAGGGTCGCTAATCTTACTCACACAGCTACCTCATTGCGCCTCTTTTTTTCTTTGCGTCATGTGCTGTTTGGGGAGGGTTTTTTGGAAGGGCCATCCTGCGTGACACTGCAGTGCCACTCCTAGATGGGCCCGGTGTTTGTGTCGGCCACTAGGGTCGCTAATCTTACTCACACAGCTACCTCATTGCGCCTCTTTTTTTCTTTGCGTCATGTGCTGTTTGGGGAGGGTTTTTTGGAAGGGCCATCCTGCGTGACACTGCAGTGCCACTCCTAGATGGGCCCGGTGTTTGTGTCGGCCACTAGGGTCGCTAATCTTACTCACACAGCTACCTCATTGCGCCTCTTTTTTTCTTTGCGTCATGTGCTGTTTGGGGAGGGTTTTTTGGAAGGGACATCCTGCGTGACACTGCAGTGCCACTCCTAGATGGGCCCGGTGTTTGTGTCGGCCACTAGGGTCGCTTATCTTACTCACACAGCGACCTCGGTGCAAATTTTAGGACTAAAAATAATATTGTGAGGTGTGAGGTATTCAGAATAGACTGAAAATGAGTGTAAATTATGGTTTTTGAGGTTAATAATACTTTGGGATCAAAATGACCCCCAAATTCTATGATTTAAGCTGTTTTTTAGTGTTTTTTGAAAAAAACACCCGAATCCAAAACACACCCGAATCCGACAAAAAAAATTTGGTGAGGTTTTGCCAAAACGCGGTCGAACCCAAAACACGGCCGCGGAACCGAACCCAAAACCAAAACACAAAACCCGAAAAATTTCAGGCGCTCATCTCTAGTAAATTTGCTATGCAGTTAGAAATTTTACTCACGACTTTTTCATCGTTCTGGCGATCGTAATGTGATTGACAGGAAATGGGTGTTACTGGGCGGAAACAGGCCGTTTTATGGGCGTGTGGAAAAAACGCCACCGTTTCCGGAAAAAACGCAGGAGTGGCCGGAGAAACGGAGGAGTGTCTGGCCGAACGCTGGGTGTGTTTGTGACGTCAAACCAGGAACGACAAGCAGTGAAATGATCGCAGATGCCGAGTAAGTCTGGAGCTACTCAGAAACTGCTACGAGGTGTGTAATCGCAATATTGCGAATACATCGTTCGCAATTTTAAGATGCTAAGATTCACTCCCAGTAGGCGGCGGCTTAGCATGAGCAAATCTGCTAAAATCCGCTTGCGAGCGAACAACTCGGAATGACCACCCAAGTGTGATCATCCCGCAGCTGCAACTCCAGTCCAAAAAGGGTCCCCAAAAAGTCACACATTTCGAACCCCCACATCTGCGGTCTTCATCAGAAGCATGGTGAGTACTGACAGAAGGCATATATATACACCCTGATCAATAAAGGTTATGCTGGCCATAAAAATGTAGGTACAACACTTAAAAATGACCCTATAGAGAAGCTAGGCATTTTCAACCAGTGTGCCGTGGCACACTAGTGTGCCGCGACCAGTTGCAAGGTGTGCCGCGGAGCCAGAGCAGCTTCCTGCACCTTCAGAGTGAACTGTTGGCCCGGGCTCTTTTTACAGGATCAGTCGTGCTCCGGCCGTGACCTATGCCTTGGTGACGCGGCGGTGTGATATCATAGGTCACGGCCGCCACGTCTCACCACCCAGCCAGCCCACCCACCTGCATACACATCTTCTAGTTCCTGCCTCAGCTTTCCTTGCCCACCCACATCCACACCTGCCCGACCGCCCGCTGCTCAGTATTCGCAGCACTCAACTATGAACAACGCCCGCCACTGAGTGACAGGGAGGAGGACAGCTGACCGTTAGGGGCTAATATTTGTTATTTTTATTCTCCTGTGGAGAACAATAGGATTTATGGGGGGAACAATGTGAATAATTCATGTGGGGAGCAATAGGATTTATGTAGGGAGCAACATGATTTATGTGGGGAGCAATGTGATTGTTTTTTCTGTATAGGCCAATGTGTGTGTGGATTTGATTTTTACTGTGAGGGCCAATGTGTGTGTTTTTTTTTTTTTTTTCCTGTGGGGAACTGATGGTGTTCCTTGGCAATTTTAAAATATTGTTCGGTGTGCCGCAAGTAAAAAAAGGTTGAAAATCACTGAGCTATACAAACACCAATATTCTGTAGAAGCATCCAGACGCAGGACTAGAGGCACGGTGTGTTATCCCGCGTTTCACAAAACAGAAAGTGCCGATGTCCGCGTTTAAAAAAAACTCCTCTGTATCAAAATCAATAGCGGAAGTGCCGTGTGTCCAAGTGCATTCCACGCGGTTTGAGGTCATTAGCGCTTCCATCCGGCGGCGGAAATGGCATGCGTTCCAGTTGCGTTTTTTAACTGACATCCATCTTGGAACCAATAGGGACGGAGACAGTTATCCCATTGGTGGAGCGATGTGTACAACGAAAACAATTTTCAATAGTGGAACGATGTATCACGGAACGTGGGGAAATGTATGCGTTGTTTTCCATGTTAATAATGTGCCAGCATTTCACAGAAAATTGTGGGTGGAGTTTCATGAAGGGTCCATATAAAAAAGAAAAGATGAAGCATATTAAGAACATATAATAGAACAGAGGGTCAGGATCACAAAAAAAAAAACATTTTAACTCAAACTCTTCGTCTACCAATCTGTACAATTGTTTTAACAAACAGCAAATGTCTGCCCTTGATTAACTGCAAATAATACGGCTAGCTGTGTCTTATTTCCGCTC